>NW_026727369.1:0-32908 GCF_029784015.1 Lycium ferocissimum
GATTATAATCATAACATATCAAGAATCATGACTCAATCCAAGATATTACTCAAAAATGACGCTATTCCCACATTCATGACCCATTTTCTATATCCTTCTACAATCCAAGTGTTTCAACTTTTCACTACCTTAAACAACATGGAAATACCATAAAACTTACCTTAGATGGTGTAGGAATGAACCTTGGGTGCAAACACTTCACTTGAGCAAAACCCTAGTTTCTCCTTCACTTGGATTTCTTGTCTTGATGAACTTTAATGGGTTTCTTACACTTGATTCACTTAGTTTGATGAAGTTGATCACTAATATCTCTTGAATTCTTATGGGAGAAGTGTAGAGAGATGTTCTAGGGAGAAGGGGTGTGAAAGGGAAATGAAATGAAATGAAACTTGGTCCCTTATTATTAACACAAATCTGTCCCGACCAGTTTCTACGGACCAACATACGGTCCGTATAAATTATACAGATCGTATGTCTGGCTGTAGATTTGGTCCAGAGAGGGGGGCTAATATGGGCTGATTATATGTTTGAACATACGGCCTGTATGTTTTATACGGCCAGTATGTTTGGCCGTATAATGCCCAGTTTTTCGAAGCTCATTCTCGTCGACTCGTTTGATCTCCAATCCTTATGGAACCTTCTTAATACTTGTTTATCACCTTATTAGCAATAAAAGGGATTTTATAGCTCTTCTCCAAAGCATCATTAAATCATCATTAACTTGTTACTCGAAAAATCCTTCCCGATACATATCGTATGCCTTGCCTTCTCTTGGCAAACTTTCTTCTCTTACCTCGAATGCCTTTGAAATCTTAATTAGGGTCATTAAATGTCATTCCTTACTTATCGAAATACCGTATACTTCATGCTCATTATTAGTCTACTCACTGTGCGTTAATGGAAAATTTTCTGAGGTGTGACACCTATTAAGGTAACGGGTACCGATATTACCGAGTCCCATATGGCCGGGTACCTGTATTGTATAGGTATGTAGGTGGATATAGGCAATGTTTCTTATAGAAAAAGGTTAATTAAGCATGACGAATATCTTAAAAGGTATCATAAGGTATAAACGGTTCTTTTATCTTACGCTATTCTTCCTGCTGTTATCATGTTACTATTCATGCCTTACATACTCAGTACATTATTCGTACTAACGTCCTTTCTCGTGGACGCTGCGTTCAGGCCCGCAGGTAGACAGGTAGGCGGACCAAACCCTTAGGAGCTTCATCAGCGGAGTCTCAGGAGCGTTCCATTTGTTTCCGAGCTGCAGTTTATTGGTATTACTCTTTGTGTATATACTTGGGCATGGCGGAGTCCTGCCCCATCTTCATGTATTCCTGTATTCTGTATAGAGCCTCGTAGACAGATGTATGTAGCTAGATGTCCTATTGCCTTATCAGTTTATAGTTTTGTATAATATTTTGGCAGCCTCGTTGGCTTGTGCCTGTGGGTATAGTTGTAGTTGATTAAGCAGAGATGTGCCATTATCTTGTGATATATGCCCTTACAGATCATAGTGCCCATGAGCTATCTTTGTGGTCCACCTAGAAACTATTATGAGATGTATGTTCAGAGGTACTCAGTAGGTTAGTTCCGGGTGCCCGTCTTGGCCCTCTTGTTGGGTCGTAACAAAAGTGGTATCACAGCAGTTCGTCCTAGGGTATGTCTACGAGCCGTGTCCAGTTGAGTCATATTAATGGGTGTGAAGCGCACCACACTTACAAACAGGAGGCGATGGGGCATTTAGGAATGATTGACCTTTGTTTCTCATCTTAGATCGTGAAATAGAGCTATATTATCAAGATTCCCCTTTTCCTGATCGTGTGTCATGATTTCAGTAATGCCTGTGAAGAGAAAAGCTACAGCGGCCCAGAAGTGCAAGACGGTGGCTGGAAGGAGGACTAAACGGGAGCCACCGGTCGAGATAGAGGAGGGTGAGTCTCATAACGAGGTTCCATCTCGAAACTCTCTTACTACACCCATTTTAGAGGAGCATGAAGGGGCTCGGCTCAGCCTCCAATGCTCCTCGGTTCGCTCTCGCCGGTAAGGTGCGGGCCATAGTGATAAAGGTCAGAGAAAGAGGGTCAAGTCTTAAAGGTTTGACAGTGAGTACAGAGGTGGCCCAAGGTAGCAGTTCTCTAAAGCCCATTCAGCAACTACTGTGCCTACACAGTTTCCTGGACCCAGGTTTGATAAACCCACTTATTCTGGGCCAGCTCAGAGTTTCGGAGTTTCCAGTTCCCAGATTATGATTGGTTCCAGTCAGATGAGACTAACATCACCCTGATGTGCTCAGTGTGGTATACCACATTCTGGACAGTGTCGCTTAGGTTCAGGTGCTTGTTATGCCTACGGTCGGGTTGGTCATATGATGCGTGATTGTCCATTGAGGAATGGCAGAGATAAGGCTCAGCCCACATGATCAGTAGTGGGTTCTCCATCATCCGTACACCCTATGGGGCAAGGTTCACAGGTGCCAGCAGGTCGTGGTAAAGGTAGAGGGGACACATCTAGTTTGAGGGGCCCTCAGAACTGTATCTATGCACTAGCGGGATGACAAGATCTTCAGTTCTTCCCCGGTGTTGTCATAGGTATATTGTCAGTATTCTCTCATGATGTATATGCTTGATTGATCTGAGTTCTACATTGTTATATGTTACTCCATATATTTCTTGTTGGATTGGGGCAAAACTTGAGTCGATTAATCCTCTCAAAGTGTTTCATTAATGAGACGTTAGTATGATTAGATTGGAGTTGTAACTTCTTCTCGAAGTAAGAAGTGGAAGGGGATAAGTTTGTGTTTAAATATTAACCTTGAGTATAAATATGCTAATCATTTAAGAGTACAAAGGGGCAGAAGAGATAAGACAATGATGTACGATACTAAGCTAGATATCGACAAGGGCCTTTTTGTCACATAAAATATATTGGGAGGGATGTTGTACGGAGGTACGACTATAAGGAGATATGGATATAAGACAAAGTTAGGACTAAGGTACAGCAATATTATTTCTTAGAAGTCCTCTTTTCACAAGATTATTGAGTTAGTAATATCGTTGAATAGCTAATGAAGGATGCGAACGATGATTTGAAGAAATTAGTGGTATGATTGTAGATGAATGAGTTTGAAGTCGTAAGTTGATATAAGATGTACCCTTAATTAAGGAGATGAAGTTGTAGTTTAAAAGAGGTTGGTCTAATGACCGAGTGTTTATGTGGCAAAGAGGAGGAGGAATATTAACAAATCAGGGCAGATTTTAAGAATAAATTGCGCTAGATACCATCACGGTGATGAAACAGGGAACGCGAATAATAGGAGAAAGGTGATCTTTGAAGAACAATAAAGAAACTATGACGATCCTTTTGATGAAAGCTTAGGCCTATCCCGAGGACCGGTACGTCGACTAGAATATGTGACTCGTTACAAATATGTCCAGCGACTAGATAAAGTCGGACGATGAATAGTTACAACTAAGATTAGTTGTGGATTCGCTGAGAGTATGTACTTGCAAGAGAAGGAGAACTAATAGGATGTTAAATATAAAATAATGGGCTAACACCCTAAGGGGGTGGAGGGGGAGATGAGACAAGCAAATATTGGATTAGAAGTAAGCTTTGTTAAAAGATAGAAATATGATAATAAAGGAATTTTAAACTACCTCAAAAGGATATTACACTAGCGGGCCGATAAGATGTAAGGACAATTTGAGGATAAGCATAACCAGTCAGTCATATGCATGAGTCAGTAATGTGCATGTCTAAGCAAGGACTGAAAGGGAGCACACTAAGGAGGAAATTACTCAGAATTTCAAGATAAGAGTGTAATAGGAAGTTTAGAAATGAAGAAGCAGAGAAGGATTGGGTATGATGGTATTCGAAGTAGATAGTAGACTAAGATAAGAGTTAAAGGTAATAGCCATCACGAGCTAGTTGTGTAGATGCAAAGTTCCATCATCATCGAACGGTTAGGAAAGCATTGTACAGGGAAGCCTATTTGAGCCAGAATCTAGTAACTTCTTGTTGATGGAAAGAAGTGGAGTTATCAATTGAGACGGACAAAAAAATGACAATAAACTATCCGGAAGAACGCGATTATTTGATGATATAAATGTGTGTGATGATGATATGAGAATTCCAGGCATAGAAAGTTCAGGAAATAGGCACCATGGAATTATTCGATTATCTAGTAGCTTTGGTTACCCGATTAAGATTTTCAGTTCTCTACTAGCACATGAGGATCAGTATATACAGAGAAACCTAAAGAATATGGATTACTCTAGTATTCTTTCCCACCTTGAGATAAGTGGGTAAGTAGAGCACATTTTTCCAATGTCCAAGGGTATATCATGAGCATGTATATTAGAACCTTGAAGAAAATTTGGATGACCAGTTAGCATGGATTGAATTTGCATATTGTCACGACCCAACCCCGTAGGCCGTGACTAGTGACCGAGCTGGGCACCCGTACATACCTGTCAACTACAATCAGACCATAGCAAACATAATAAGAGCTTGTACGTACAAAGAAGGCACGGCGTCGCATACACATATATACAAATCTCACATGAACCTGGGAACTTTCAATACACAAACACAACTGACCAGTGACTTCCCACAACCCACACATATGTCTACAGACCTCTAAGAGTAATAACAGAATCATATGACGGGACAGGGCCCCGCCGTACCCCTGAATAGGCATACATATATACAACAAAAAGTACCGTATCAAAGTATGGGCTCGGAACAAGGGAGCACTCAAGGCAAACTGAATAGGAATCCTAAGCCGGCGGATCACCAAAACGTGTATCTGTACCTGCGGGCATGAAACGCAGCCCCCGAAGAAAGGGGGTCAGTACGGAATATGTACTGAGCATGTAAAGCATGAAACACAGTGAACAGGATCATACTGGAATAAGAAGCATAGAAAACCGGTACAATAACCAGAAAACTGTAAGGCTTACCTCTGAAGCATAAATCATATACATATGCATGCATAGCGTGTCCCGGCCCTCAAGTGAGGGACTCGGTAAATAAAATCATCATATACATATACATATAGCGTGTCTCGGCCCTCTAGTGAGGGACTCGGTGGATAGAATCATCATATGCCATCCTGGCCACCATCCCCATATCATCATATCATCATACATATATATATATAGCGTGTCCCGGCCCTCTAGTGAGGGACTCGGTGAACAATGCAGTGGAACGTGCACGAATGCGTGTCCTGGCCCGGGTCTCAGTGAAAGACATATTGAGCTTTGCACGAGCAGAGTAGTGAGAAACCATATGCACATAAATCATCTTTAAGACTCGATAGATAAGTAAATAGTCGACGCTCGAGAGTTAAAACGGAAGTCATGTTAAGTTCTTTCAAAAACAAGTCGTTAGGACTATACAAAGGAAAATCTCGGGGACCACGGATATGCATCAAACCAATCCGGGCCCGCCCATGAAAGTTAACGTCATTATACGTTATAGAATCATTTGCGAGCATATCAAAGCAATCCGGTTCCGTCTATGAAAGTTACGGACATTTTCAACATGAAAATCCTTTTTGGAGCAAAACTCTTTATACCACATTTGAATTCAATCATACAAAGACATAAAGACCATAGTTCTACCACATTAAGAATGCTAACACTAAGAGGTGGATAAGAATCGTAAACATGCTCGGATCATAAGAGTAGAGTTACCCCGAGGATCGTATCATAGCTTACTTACACTAAGACATGCCAAAAGAAAGAAAGGGTAAGCTTCACATACCTCGTCCGCTTCCTAAGCTAATCCAAACTCAAGTCTCGGGCTCCCAAGATCTACAATACGTCAATAAATACCAAACATTAGCTATAGGCACTTAGGAATTCAATCCTAAGTTAGCATTTGTCTACAGAAATTTGGGCAGCATTTCCCCCGTTTATATGCCTAGCCCGAATTCTCAATTCAGTAACCAACAACACCAACAACAATACCAATAGTATTAACATCATTTCCAATACCGACGTATGCCATAAAACAGCCCGCACTTCGTTTTCTAAATTTCTCAACCAACCAAATTTGCGATATAACTATTTAATAATTTTATTTCCGTAAAGGAGTCGAAATTCATATGAACAACATCAATAACAACAGCCTTCACATTTTACAAGGTAAATACATTTATTTTCATCCAAAATTCTCTTCAAATCTCCTTCCATAATTCACAACACCAACAAACGAATTTATCGGACTATTCCTCCGTGCTAATCCGTTAAAATTCTAAATAAACTCGTTAACAATGAAAAGGAACCGTATTCATACCTTAAGCATGCAGCCCCCATGTTATCACTCTTCTCCTTGGTTGATTTTTAGCTCAAATTGAAGACAACGCAGCGTACAACACTTTTCTCTCTTCATGGGTTTCGGAATTCGGGGCTCGGATTTTGGTCAAAATTGGTTTTTCTTCTCTCCAAGGCTCTTCTCTCTCTCTTTCCAGAATTTTCTGGTGTTCTTGGTCTGAAAAATGAGAGGAAAGGGCTGAAATTTCACTTAAATAGGCATGGGTCATGGGCCTAACCCGATTGGGCCCGGTTTGGGCCTAGCCCACTGACCTTTCCGCCTTAAAACGTCCATATCTCCTTATCCCGATGTCACCTGTGGGCCACGACCTATGGTTGGAAATCTAATTCAATTATCTACAACTTCTATCTTTGGTATTTTTCCAAATTCTAAACTTATAATACCGTTTCTACCCCTCGAAGTCAGATCACCCGAAAACGTTACTTAAAAATATTTGCTTGGAGGACTTCCACTTTGATTTGGCTCAAGGGTCCTTCTTGAGTTATGTTTAACTTCACATATGTGATTCATATAAATTGTCGCATGTCCCAAAAAAATCTCAATGTGTGGGCCCCACCTCACTTGCGAATAATCCGACGTACAAAAATACGAAATATAATATCGTCAACGTGAGTTTAAATTATGAAGCAACAACATGATTGTCAATTTTTAAGCACGTTAATAAGGACCTTCCAATTGGTTGGGACTCTGCTAGAAAAAAAATATATATTTTTTTTAATCAAGATTTGAGGGCTCAAATTCTCGGTTCCATGGCCGAATGGCCTCTCTTTATTTTTCTCCAAGTTTCTTGAATTTTCTAAGGTTTGAAAGTATGAAGAATGTGATTAATAAGTCATCAATATACTCATATATAAGTCATCCATGTGTCCCATGGCCCACACATGGCTTGGATGAATTAAAATTAGCCAAGCCATGGGTGGTGCCCCACTCACACCACACGGCCAACTTGGCCATTATTTCATGAAATGCCAACTTTCCTAAATTAACTTTTAACCCCAAATTTTCCTTAATATTCCATGCCAATAAATTCATAAGCAACTTATGCCTTAACACAAAATCGAAGGTCAAAAGTCTCTACCTCATATCCCGGAATAGTCCTGTCCTTAACTTATCATGGTTAGCTCGGATTGTCCCAAGGTACAAAATACGGGATATAACATCCTTCCCCCCTTTAGAACATTCGTCCTCGAATGTTAAACTAGTCCGTAAGGTCTTATAAGGATTTCGGGGGTTTCCTTTATTACCACAACATGCAGCCTTATCTACCAGTCATATTTCTTCTTCATCTCATCGTCAGTTTCTCAAGTCATCTCCTTCCTATTATTATTCCGCCACAATACTTTAACGGAAGCCACGTCTTTAGTACGCAACCTTCTTTCCTCACGAACAATGTGATAAGGTCCAATACATCTCGGGCTAAACTTCTCCTTCTTGTTGAATCTTATTACACCTTTCATGGGTGATATCTTCAAGCATACGCACTCGCCAATCTGGAATTCTAAGTGTCGACGTCAATTGTCGTCATATGATTTCTGTCGTCTCTGAGCTGCTAATAGCCGTCCCCTGCTTTGACTATCATCAGCTGATATAATTCTGAAAGAATCTGTCGTACAAATTCACCCGCTTTTAGTAACCAGCTAACTCTGACTATCTTGCTCAAATCCTCTCATAATCTCCCTTTACTTAACTCGTAACACTCTAGGCACATCATCTCGTGTCATTTCTTTGTCTTTAATTCGAACTCTTTTATCGTTCCCTTGCTCAGATCTTGCTCTCAACTTTTCGGTCACACATTATGTGGCAATCTTCACAAGAATATGCGAAGGTGCTCAATTTAGCCCAAAATGCCTTAGCGTGGCTTCACTAATCCTTATGTTTTACTTTGTCTTTGCCTCTCTTCTCTTACAACCGGTATCGGAATAGATCTTTGGTCCAAACATAGCCATGTCCGTTTGACCTCCGTACGAATTCTATCTCGGTAACTTAGTTTAAACCATCTTTACATCTTTCCTTAATGTACCCAAAATCTCGTACCCATATTGTTATTACTGAATCCAAACTTTTCTCATTAAGTATTTGCTTGGTCTCATCCCTAGCATATAAATATTCATAGGTAACATACTACTCTTGTACGACTCGTATAAAGTATATTCCATCTTAGTTACGGTCTCTCCTTCTCCTAGTTCACTCTGCTCTACATATTCCTTCCGTCCTAACATTCGCTTGCAGCCTATCCGGTCATACTCTTTTCCCTTCCTTTACTCACTCCTTTGATGCTCTCACTTCCTACTATAGGAGGTTTTTTTTTTTCTCCCTTACTACCCATGGGTCGCAGTATTATTAGCGAACAACCCTATTGCCCACAGGTTAACCTCTAATCCAGCACAACAATGTTACCTTTCACAACGTCTCTGTAAGTTACTTGTTATCATTCTCTTGTCGTATTCTCTTTTAAGCCTCCGCTTTCCAATGTCATATCATTCAAAATCTCTACAATTAATTCTCAACACTATCTCTATTACCATCCTAGCTTCTACCTTTTTTTTTTGCTGGCTTTTGGGTCTTACTGACTTGTCTCAGCAAGGAATCTTACCTGTAGCCCGAGCATCCGTATCAAATATATTGTAGTGTTGATTGTCTCCCTCTTGCACTTGCATCTCTCGCACCCGCTTCCCCCCTTTAGGGGTATACCTATATTATTACCCATTATACTTTGCCCTATGTCCGCATTTTCCAATCTCGATTAGGCGGCACTTTTATTCCGACATTCTGGTCCCCGTGCCGTTCGTCTACTCACTTTCTTTCCTTTCCAAATATCATTGTGTTAGTACTTCCCAAGCTTATCCCATAGTGAAAACGGCAACTTGCCGTGACATTTGTGCCATTTATTTTTCTTTTCACTTGAACTTCGCTACCCCGTCCGATTAATGCCTTCCGTATACCGCCACATTGGTTGCCGGAATACACATATCCGTCGCTATAGCCACGTATGGGATATTATACACACACGTAGACATATAACTACTACCATCTCGCTTACAAAATATTTCCAAACACTATTCAAACTCACCCTAATTCTAAAGCTGTGGTGCACCTTCTTTCTATTCACCGGTCTAGTCCGCCTCGGCCTACGCGACCTCTTAAGGTTTCCGCTCACTCCGCATACTCTAACTTCCCTTAGGCTACTCTAGCTTCTCATTTGCTCCCTATGTCCAAATTTATAAAACTCTCAGAACACTTCCCAGGGGGTCACCCATCCTAAGATTTCTCTCACTCCAGCGCTTAACCTCAAAAATTTTGTTAAAATATGGTGCTTTAATGCTAGTATGATAACGTCCACCTCACCGCACGACCTTCATCACATAATCCGGAGTAAGTTGAAGTTTTAACAGATTCCCGAACGCTCTCATAACACAATTACTGTTTTAGCCCTTTTTCAATCCTAAATATTCATCTTATTTTTTTTCACCTATGGATCTAACTGCTTTCCATCCTAGACTTCCAGATCAGCAATGGTAGTGAACACACCTTATTCGTCGTGACTTATAAATACTTGGTTATCGGCCTTTGAGATTTTCGCTTACCGCTATTCCTTACAATCGTTCTATACATTAAATACATATATATAAGGAAAATTCCAATAAGAACTCATATACCTGTAGCCACATTTGGTGCCGCCTCCTGGTCCTGTCTACTAGCCAAAGCATATATGCGGTTCGGAGGACCGCTAGGACTGGAAACTCCGCCACGACCTCTACCGCGGCCTTCTGGTGTCGGCGTATCCTGCCCCATAAGGTGCATGGCCGCAGAAGAAGATGAACCCGCAATCGACCTAATAGGGGGCCGAGCCGCACCACCGGACTACCCCCCATACGGGCACTCCCTCATGATACGGCTTGACGGCCGCAAGCAAAACAAGCACCGGTAACATAACGGCACTCCCCCGGATGGCGCCTGCCGCACTGAGGGCACTGAGGCATAGATGGCCTCGTCTGGCTCAAACCTCTGCTCAACTGCGAACCCGAAGCCCTGGAGCTCGACCGGCACGAATCATCCTGTCGCCAAATCTCCCGCCCGGGAACCGTGGGGTGCACTCTTATTCGAGAAGAATATCCAGTGTACTGCTGAGGCTGCCCGCCTCGGAACTCCCCCGAATACCCAGTTGATCTAGCCCTCGGGGCTGGCCCCCGCCGTGATCTCGTCGGCCGATGCCTCTCCGTGTCGATCCTCCATCCCCTGTGCATAGGCCTGCACTCGAGCAATATCCATACCGGGCTGAGCAGCCATTATCAAGCAACTATCAACCAAATAACGATCCAACCCCATCACATATCGGTGCATCCTATCGTCCATATCAGCTACAATAGTGGGGGCGTGCCTAGCCAATGAGTCAAACTCTAGGCTATACTCCCGAACACTCCTGCCATTCTGCTTCAGATTCAGGAATCTATCAACTCTGGCTCGCCGCATCTCTGGAGGCAGAAAGTGGCCAAGAAAGGCCTCCGTAAACTCGTCCCACACTGCTGGAGGAGCATCCTCGCCCCTCGACAACTCCCACGACTCATACCAATTGGCGGCTACATCCCGCAATCGATATGAAGCCAACTCGACAGACTCAGTCTCAGAAGCTTTAATAAGCCGCAACGTACGCTGCATCTGTCTAATGAACTCCTGGGGATCCTCCTCGGGCTTCGACCCGAAAAACTCTGGAGGATTACAAGTCAAGAAATCTCGGGCCCTCAAACTATCACGTCTGTCCAAGTGATCACCTCCTAATCCGTGCCTGTGAGCCTGCCCCGCCACCAATCTGGTCAACAACTGGACCGCATCTCTCATAGCCCTATCCTCCGCCCCTGGCTGGGGAGCTGGAGGTGGAGCCGCCCCCTGATCTGCAGCTGCTGCTGCTCTATGCTCCTCTGGTAGTGGCGGTGTAGCAGAACTGGCTGACGGGGGCACAACCTCAGGCTGAGCACGGGCCCTGGTAACTCTCCGAGCCCGGCGGTCTCTCCGGCCGGGCCGACTTGCCCTTCGGGCACCGTGGCCTTCTTTGGAGGCATCGCGAAAACATAACAATGTTGGGGGAGTCATCCCGATAATACGGCTCTATCGCACGATCTAAGATCGAAGGAAAGATAACATCCTAAATGTCCCGTAGCCTCCCGTTTATAGATGTGGTGCACAACACACCGATAAACGTGACTCTACTAGACACATCTCCGTAGACATTCCGAGGACGAACCGCTCCGATACCACTTCGTCACGACCCAACCCCGCAGCCATGACTAGCGCCTCCGAGCCGGGCACCCGTACATATCGCACAACTACAATTCTACCATAGCAAACATAATAAGAGCTTGTACGTACGAAGCAAGGCACGGCGTCGCATATATATATATACAAATCGCACATAAACTCGGGAACATTCAATACACAAACACAACATATGACTTCCCCACAACCCACACATATGTCTACGTACATCCAAGAGTAATAATTAATCATATGACGGGAGGCCCCGTATACCCCCGAATAGGCATACATATATACAACAAAAGAGTCCGTACCAAAGTATGGGCTCCCGAACAAGGAGCACTCCAAGGCATAACCGAATAGAATCCTAAGCGGCGGATCACCAAAACGTGTATCCGCACACGCGGCACGAAACGGGACCCCGAAGTAAAGCGGGGTCATATAATATGTACGAGCATGTAAAGCATGAAACATATATAGGATCATACCGGAATAAGAAGCATAAATATATATACAATAACCGAAATATAGGCTTATATAGCATAAATCATATACATATATATGCATAAACGTGTCCCGTCCCCAAGTGAGGGACTCGGTGAATAAAATCATCATATACATATACATATAGCGTGTCCCATATATATATGAGGGATATATATATATCATCATATATGCCATCCCGGCCATCCCCATCCCCATATATATATATATATATATATATATATAGCGTGTCCCGACCCTCTAAGTGAGGGACTCGGTGAACAATGCAATGGAACGTGCACGAATGCGTGCCCTAGCCGGGTCTCGTAATTGAAAGACATATTGAGCTTTGCACGAACATTTTCAAAGAGTAGTGAGAAACCATATGCACATAAATCATCTTTAAGACTCGATAGATAAGTAAATAGTCGACGCTCGAGAGTTAAAACGGAAGTCATGTTAAGTTCTTTCAAAAACAAGTCGTTAGGACTATACAAAGGAAAATCTCGGGGACCACGGATATGCATCAAACCAATCCGGGCCCGCCCATGAAAGTTAACGTCATTATACGTTATAGAATCATTTGCGAGCATATCAAAGCAATCCGGTTCCGTCTATGAAAGTTACGGACATTTTCAACATGAAAATCCTTTTTGGAGCAAAACTCTTTATACCACATTTGAATTCAATCATACAAAGACATAAAGACCATAGTTCTACCACATTAAGAATGCTAACACTAAGAGGTGGATAAGAATCGTAAACATGCTCGGATCATAAGAGTAGAGTTACCCGAGGATCGTATCATAGCTTACTTACACTAAGACATGCCAAAAGAAAGAAAGGGTAAGCTTCACATACCTCGTCCGCTTCCTAAGCTAATCCAAACTCAAGTCTCGGGCTCCCAAGATCTACAATACGTCAATAAATCCAAACATTAGCTATAGGCACTTAGGAATTCAATCCTAAGTTAGCATTTGTCTACGAAATTTGGGCAAAAGATTTCCCCGTTTATATGCCTAGCCCGAATTCTCAATTCAAGAACCAACAACACCAACAACAATACCAATAGTATTAACATCATTTCCAATACCGACGTATGCCATAAAACAGCCCGCACTTCGTTTTCTAAATTTCTCAACCAACCAAATTTGCGATATAACTATTTAATAATTTTATTTCCGTAAAGGAGTCGAAATTCATATGAACAACATCAATAACAACAGCCTTCACATTTTACAAGGTAAATACATTTATTTTCATCCAAAATTCTCTTCAAATCTCCTTCCATAATTCACAACACCAACAAACGAATTTATCGACTATTCCCTCCGTGCTAATCCGTTAAAATTCTAAATAAACTCGTTAACAATGAAAAGGAACCGTATTCATACCTTAAGCATGCAGCCCCCACGTTATCACTCTTCTCCTTGGTTGATTTTTAGCTCAAATTGAAGACAACGCGGCGTACAACACTTTTCTCTTCATGGGCTTCGGAATTCGGGGCTCGATTTTGGTCAAAATTGGTTTTTCTTCTCTCCAAGGCTCTTCTCTCTCTCTTTCCAGAATTTTCTGGTGTTCTTGGTCTGAAAAATGAGAGGAAAGGGCTGAAATTTCACTTAAATAGGCATGGGTCATGGGCCTAACCCGATTGGGCCGGTTTGGGCCTAGCCCACCGACCTTTCGCCTTAAAACATCCATATCTCCTTATCCCGATGTCACCGTGGGCCCACGACCTATGGTTGGAAAGCTAATTCAATTATCTACAACTTCTATCTTTGGTATTTTTCCAAATTCCAAACTTATAATACCGTTTCTGCCCCTCGAAGTCGGATCACCCGAAAACGTTACTTAAAAATATTTGCTTGGAGGACTTCCACTTTGATTTGGCTCAAGGGTCCTTCTTGAGTTATGTTTAACTTCACATATGTGATTCATATAAATTGTCGCATGTCCCAAAAAAAAATCTCAATGTGTGGGTCCCACCTCAGCTTGCGAATAATCCGACGTACAAAAATACGAAATATAATACTGTCAACGTGAGTTTAAATTATGAAGCAACAACATGATTGTCAATTTTTAAGCACGTTAATAAGGACCTTCCAATTGGTTGGAACCGCTAGAAGAAAATATATATATATATATATTTTTTTTTTTTGAATCAAGATTTGAGGGCTCAAATTCTCGGTTCCATGGCCGAATGGCCTCTCTTTATTTTTCTCCAAGTTTCTTGAATTTTCTAAGGTTTGAAAGTATGAAGAATGTGATTAATAAGTCATCCAATATACTCATATATAAGTCATCCATGTGTCCCATGGCCCACACATGGCTTGGATGAATTAAAATTAGCCAAGCCATGGGTGGTGCTCCACTCACACCACACGGCCAACTTGGCCATTATTTCATGAAATGCCAACTTTCCTAAATTAACTTTTAACCCCAAATTTTCCTTAATATTCCATGCCAATAAATTCATAAGCAACTTATGCCTTAACACAAAATCGAAGGTCAAAAGTCTCTACCTCATATCGAATAGTCATCCTTAACTTATCATGGTTAGCTCGGATTGTCCCAAGGTACAAAATACGGGATATAACACATATGGTATTAGTCATCATTCCAATATCCATATGGCTCGCATGAAGCTCTATAAGAATGAGAGAATGTCAGATTGTTTGAAATTTGGAATCTCATTCTAGAGAAATTTACCGAAAGTAATAAGGAAGGTAAGTATGACCCTTGGATATCTTAGACTTCGCAAGATGATAGTCGAAGGACCTACTAGATTTACCCTCAAAATCGAAATCTGTAGATTCAGTCTTTTACATGTCTATGCTTCGTAAGTGTATTGTGAAATTCCCCAATAGTTGTACTAATTGATTATATTTGGAGTACAGAACAATTATCGTATGAGGAAGTCCCTACTACCCTTTCAGATCGCCAAAGTTCTAGGATTGTGGATTAAAAACCAGAGAGGTAGCCTTGGTAATAGTACTATGGAAGAATGTGAAGGTAGAAGAGATGACTTGAGAAGTTAAGAAAGATATGAGATCTAAGTATCCGCATTTGTCTCCATTACTAAAGGAGATCTAGATTGAGACATTATAATCTTCAGGTTGGTAGTACTACAGCTACAGTGGAAGCTCTACCGAAAACTTCCATAATATCTCAGAGAGTTTAAAATTCGGGGACGAATGTTTTTGAAAGGGGGGAGAATGTTACACCTCAAAAATGTTCACGTCGTTTGCATCGTGTCTAAAGGTTCTGTGATCGAGCAAATTGAAGAAAATAAATTTGTCAAAAATTTGGGAAAAATTTGGTTGAATTTTGGACAGAAATTTTAGGTCAACTCAGAGCGGTATATCTCTTGGTATATCAGGAGTTTTGAAGTGTTTCAAGAGCCTAAACTGAAGTCCGTCGGGTGTAGTTTGTACAAACCATTCATCAATACGACATCGGAGCACGGAGTTATAGGCCTTTTAAAACGGACTGTCAGAAGCCTGCGAACCTACACGAAAATTCTAGAAATCATTTAAATGCCTACCAATATTGGCCCATTAGCCCCAAACCGAATTGGACTACTATATAAACCCCTTAAGTCATCTAAATCACTTAATTTTTCACGATTTCTCATCTCACACCTCTCTAGAACTTCCCAC
Organism: Lycium ferocissimum; assembly: GCF_029784015.1. NCBI lineage: Eukaryota > Viridiplantae > Streptophyta > Magnoliopsida > Solanales > Solanaceae > Lycium > Lycium ferocissimum. The sequence goes on from NW_026727369.1 coordinate 15,738, forward strand.
AACGTTCATCCAACACCTTACACCAAAACATATCCCAAATCCTCTAGAACATTCCTCCAACTTCCACAACATGCATATATATTCCTAAAAGTCTATATGATAATTTTGGTCATTTTAATTTCATCTTTAACATAGCCCTAAGTCCTAGAAACCTTTCCAAACATATTCTAACATATTTCCAAGCCCAAACCAAGGATCAAAGTGAAGATTATAGTGGTTAAGGGTTCCAAGTGAGGTCTACACTTGTCTCCTCTTCTTGAAGATGTTTGGGTGAGTATTTTTAAGGTGAAGAAACCATGAAATTGAAGTGTTCTTGAATTTTGATGTAATATTTCACATTATTTTCATGTTTATGAGTTTGTTTGGTAATTATGTTAAGATTTGAGGAGAAGAAAATTGGAGGAAAAGCTCAAATATGCGTTTGATGATATTTTGAGTTGCGAATTAACTTGAGTTATAATTATTAGTGTTTTTTGAGCATAATCTTGTTATGAGGGATAATAATGATGTTAAGGAATTATCGTATACGAGTGTATAAGGATTTTATGAAGTTGTTGTTATGGATTCATTATGAAACGAAGTTTTGGGATTGAATTGAGTGTAGTTTGATTGTAATCTTTTGACTATGGAATTGTTGATGTTTTATTGTGCTTTAGGAGTTGTTTTGAAGATTGGAGGGAGTAGAAAATATAGGGGAGATGCTGCCCGAATTTTGGCAGATTCTAAAGGGGTTTAATTTAAAGGCTTAAGAAAAGCATATGATGATAAGCCTAAAAATAATATGAATTCTCTTGAATATAGATTTACGAGCTTGAGAGGATAAGAGTTAAGTGGTTAAGGAGACCGAAAAGGTATGTTAAGGCTAGTCCCTTTCTTTCTAAAGGCATGATTCTTTTCCTATACATGACTTCCATAACATTCTTATTCCTAAAACCTAGAAGTTCTTGATTCTCAAAGTTCTTATGATGCTAAAGATAGATGTTTTCTATGATGATAATAAGGATGAAGACGATCCTATTTCTAGATATTCCAAAGCTTATGGAGTTTGTTTCATGAGTTTCTTGATTTTATCCATTGTTGTTGATCTCACCTCATAATACTTGTTCCTTCGAGGTGAGATATAGCGATGATGATAATTTTATTTCTAATGCTATCCAAGTTCATAGTTCTTGATTCTCTTATGACACTATTGATCTCATCCTACGATAGTTGATCCTCTAAGGAAAGATACAGTGATAATGATAATGATAATGATGAGGTGCTTTTATTTATGTACTCTTATATATGTATATATATAGTCATGTGTGACACCGAGCCTATGTGGCCGGGTACGAGATATATTGCGCGCGCACCACTTCAGTTGGGCACGGACATTACCGTGTCCTACTATGGCCGGGTACCGATATTACCGAGTCCTATATGGCCGGGTACCAATATTATATAGGTATGTTGGTGGATATAGGTAATGTTTCTTATAGAAAAAGGTTAAGTAAGCAAGACGAATATCTTAAAAGGTATCATGAGGTATAAACAGTTCTTTTATCTTACGCGATTCTTCCTTCTTGTATCATGTTACTATTTATGACTTACCTACTCAGTACATTATTCGTACTGATGCCCTTTCTTGTGGACGTTACGTTCAGGCGCGCAGGTAGACAGGTAAATGGACCAAACCCTTAGGAGCTTCATCAGCGGAGTCTTAGGAGCATTCCATTTATTTTGGAGCTGCAGTCTATTGGTATTACTCTTTGTGTATATACTTGGGCATGGCAGAGTCCTGCCCCGTCTTCTTGTATTCCTGTATTCTATATAGAGCCTCGTAGATAGATGTATGTAGCTAGATGTCCTATAACCTTATCAGTGTATATTATTGTATAATATTTTGGCAGCTTCGTTGGCTTGTGCCTGTGAGTATAGTTGTTGTTGATTGAGCAGAGATGTGCCATTATCTTGTGATATATGCCCTTACAGATCATAGTACACATGAGCTATCTTTGTGGTCCACCTAGAAACTATTATGAGATGTATGTTGCAGGTGCTCGGTGGGTTAGTTTCGGGTGCCCGTCTTGGCCCTCTTGTTGGGTCGTGACAAAAGTGGTATCAGAGCAGTTCTTTCTAGGGTATGTCTACGAGTCGTGTCCAGTCGAGTCTTATTTATGGGTATGAAGCGTGTCACAATTACAAACAGGAGGCTGTGGGGGCATTTAGGAATGATTGACCTTTCTTTCTCATCTTAGATCGTGCAATAGAGCTATATTATCAAGATTCCCCTTTTCCTAATCGTGTGTCATGATTTCAGCGATATTTGTGAAAAGCTGCTGCAGGCCCGGTAAGGAAAAGATGGTGGGCGGAAGGAGGACTAAACGGGAGCCATCGGTCGAGATAGAGGAGGGTGAATTTCATAATGAGGTTCCACCTCGGAACTCTCCTACTACCCATTTCAGAGGAGCATGAAAGGGCCTCAGCTTCAGCTCCAATACTCCTAGTTCCTCCATGAATACCTCGGCCGGGAGATGAGGGGCGGCCGTCCTTTTCGACCCAGTTAGTAGCTATTCTGGCTCAGCGGCAGGGGTGCGGGCCATAGTGATAAGATTCAGAGGAAGAGGGTCAAGTCTTCAAGGTTTGATAGGGAGTTCCGAGGAGACCCAAGGTAGCAGTTCTCTAAACGCTCAGCCCATTCAGCAACTGTTGTGCCTCCACAATTTCCTGGACCCAGGTTTGATAAATCCACTTATTCTGGGCCAGCTCAGAGTTCCAGAGTTTCCAGTTCCCTGATTAGGATTGGTTTTAGTTAGATAAGACTACCTTCACCCCGATGTGCTCAGTGTGGTAGGCCACATTCTGGACAGTGCCGCTTAGGTTCAGGTGCTTGTTATGCCTGCGGTCGGGTTAGTCATATGATGCGTGATTGTCCATTGAGGAATGGCAGAGATAAGGCTCAGCCCACAGGATCAGCAGTTGGTTCTCCATCGTCTGTACGCCCTATGGGGCAAGGTTCACAGGTGCTAGCAGGTTGTGGTAGAGGTAGAGAGGGAGCATCTAGTTTGAGCGGCCCTCAGAACCGTATCAATGCACTAGCTGGACGATAGGATCTTGAGTCCTCCCCCGATGTTGTCACAAGGATTATTGTCAGTATTCTCTCATGATGTATATGCGTTGATTGATCTGAGTTCTACGTTGTTATATGTTACTCCTTATATTCTTTGGTTGGATTGGGGCGAACCTTGAGTCGATTAATCCTCTCAAAGTGTTTCATTAATGAGACGTTATTATGATTAGATTGGAGTTGTAACTTCTTCTCGAAGTAACAAGTGGAAGGGGATAAGTATGTGTTTAAATATGACCCTTGAGTATAAATATGCTAATGATTTAAGAGTACAAAGGGGTAGAAGAGATAAGAGAACGATGTACGTTACTAAGCCAGATATCGACAAGGGCCTTTTTATCATATAAAATATATTGGCAGGGATGTTGTACGGAGGTACGAGTATAAGGAGATATGGATATAAGACAAATTTAGGACTAAGGTACAGAAAGATTCTTTTTCAGAAGTCCCCTTGTCACAAGATTATTGAGTTAGTAGTATAAAGGGGATACTATTGGGAACTGGGATATGGCAAGATTGGAACTAATACTACCAGGAGATGTCGTACAACACATAAGGGATACTATTAAACCACTTGTGATGACTGAAGAGAAGGATATACATTGGTGGCTTCTGGATAGCAAAGGGGATTTTACAGATAAACCAGCCTGGGACTATTTGAGATTGAGAGGACAGGAGAATGAGATTTATAAATACATGTGGATAAAAGGACTACCATTTAAGATATCCTTTTTCATGTGGAGATGCTGGAAATTTAAGGTTCTATTAGATAATGTGTTGAAAAGGATAAATATTAACCTAGCATCTAGATGTTGGTGTTGTTCAAGTCCTAAGGAGGAGACAATTCAACATCTTTTTGCTAGGTCTTTTCTGCTAACAGGACTTGGTCCTTTTTTTCTTCTCTTGGAGGTATTAATATCGAAGGACTTCAACTACAACAGGTCATAGTTAAATGGTGGCAACAACCTATTAATAATAGGTTGAAACCATTGTTTTATGCTGTGCCTACTATAGTTCTGTGGGAGCTATGGAAGAGAAGAAATGCATATAAACATGGAGAGAGGAAATCAGTTGGAAAATGCATATATCAGATCTATGTTACAATTTAGAACTTGGTCAGATTTAGAAATCCTTCAATACAGCAAATTCCTCACAGTTGGAAGGACATGTTACAGTTTTTGGAAGGATATAGAACATGGGTGAAATGCAGGAAAGTGATTTGGAAACCCCCTCCTAGGGGTTGGATTATGTGCAACACTGATGGTGCATCAAGAGGTAACCCTGGGAGAGGGTCTTTTGGTTTTTGTGTAAGGAGTGAGGAGGGCAATTTAATTTTTGCCAGAGCAGCAGAGATAGGACATGTTACTAATAATGAAGCAGAAATAGTGGCAATCGTGGAAGCTATCAGGTAGTGCAACAACAATCAGTTCAATAGAATCATTATACAATCAGACTCATAATTTGTTCAAAGGATTCTAAAGGAAGGCTGGAAACCACCCTGGAGTTTAGCAAATTGGGTTGACGAAATTAAACGTATGGGAGAGGGGAAACAGGTAACATATACTCACATTTTAAGAGAAGGAAATCAATTAGCTGATGCATTAGCTAACAGAGCTTTAGACAAAGGAACAATAGTATATGAACATTTCAATGAGATGGAAGTGGAGCTAAGAAAGATTGTAAACAGTGATAAATCCCAAGTTCCATACTTAAGAGTGCAGATCAAGTAATAGAAATAAAATTCACAGCTTATGAGGAACGAAATAGCAGGCTTGAAATCTTGGAGACATACCTGAGTTTGAAAGTTTCAAGGGTCGAGTTGCAGATTCAAAGGGAGATCAACTTTCTCAGAAGTCAAATTCATGATTCCAGCATATACATGAAAACAATTGGAATGTTAGCAGCTATAATGGTCAAATTCGACAGATGCGTACAAGATTCAAGAAACAAGAAAAATACCTGGTTGAAGTGTAAGGCAGAGGAGACGATTCAGAGTTTAATGGGGGGTCCAAACCCCATGAAACCTTCATCATCCTCGTCAGTGAAGAGGAGCTGCTATGGCAGAAGTGAAATAATTGGACAACAAAAAGCAGATAGGGCAAATCGATGCCCTTTGGACAATACTTTCTAATTTTGTCTTTGTTTTTATTTGGATGTTCATTGTTGTTTTAGGCTGGGTCACTTTTGGGCTCAGCCATTTTGCTTCATTTTAATAAAATGCCCAAACGGGCTTAATTTTTTTTTTAAAAAAAGTTACTAATATAAACCTGAATAGCTAATGAAGGATGTGAACGATGCTTTGAAGAAATTAGTGGTATGATGGTAGATGAATGAGTTTGAAGTCGTAAGTTGATATAAGATGTACCCTTCATTAAGGAGATGAATTTGTTGTTTAAAAGAGGGTTGTCTAAAGACCAAGTGTTTATGTGGCAAAAGAGAAGGAGGAATATTAACAAATCAGGGCAGATTTTAAGAATAAATTGTGCAAGATACCATCACGGTGATGAAACGGGGAAAGCGAATAATAGGAGAAAGGTGATCGTGGAAGAACAATAAAGAAACTATGAAGATCCTTTTGATGAAAGCTTAGGCCCATCCAGGACCAGTACGTCTACGAGAATATGTGACTCATTACAAATATGTCCAACTGACTACATAAAGTCGGACGATGAATAGTTACAACTAAGATTAGTTGTGGATTCGCTGAGAGTATATACTTGCAAGAGAAGGGAGAACTAATAGGATGTTTAATACATAATAATGGGCTAACACCCTAAGGGTGGGGGAGGGGGGGATGAGACAAACAAATATGGGATTAGAAGTAAACTTTGTTAAAAGATGGAAATATGATAATAAAGGAATTGGAAACTACCTCAAAGGGATATTACACTAGCGGGCCGATAAGATTTAAGGACGATTTGAGGATAAGCATAACCAGTCAGTCATATGCATGAGTCAGTCATGTGCATGTCTAAGTAAGGACTGAAAGGGAGCACACTAAGGAGGAAATTACTCAGAATTTCAAGATAAGAGTGTAATAGGAAGTTTAGAAATAAAGAAGCAGAGAAGGATTGAGTATGATGGTATTCGAAGTAAATAGTAGACTAAGATAAGAGTTAAGTGAAATAGCCACCGCGAGCTAGTTATATAGATACAAAGTTCCAGCATCACAGAACGGTTAGGAAAACATTGTACAGGGAAGCCTTAAAGGCAAAAGTATTCGAGCCAGAATCTAGTAACATCTTGTTGATGGAAAGAAGTGGAGTTATCAATTGAGAAGGACAAAAAAAATGAAAATAAACTATTTGGAGGAACGTGATTATTTTGATGATATAAATGTGTGTGACGATGATAGGACAATTCCAGGCATAGAATGTTCAGGAAATGGGCACCATGGAATTATTCGATTATCTAGTAGCTTTGGTCACCCGATTAAGATGTTCAGTTCTCTACTAGCACATGAGGATTAGTATATATAGAGAAATCTAAAGAATAAAGATTACTTTAGCATTCTTTCCCACCTTGAGATAAATGGGTAAGTATAGCACATTTTTTTACGATGTCCAAGGGTATGTCATGAGCATGTATATTAGACCCTTGAAGAAAATTTGGCTGACCAGTTAGTGTGGATTGAATTTGCATATGGTATTAGTCATTATTCCAATATCCATATGGCTCACATGATGCTCAATAAGAATGAGAGAATGTCAGATTGTTTGACATTTGAAATCTCATTCTGGAGTAATTTACGAAAAGTAATAAGAAAGGTAAGTATGACCCTTGGATATCTTAGACTTTGTAAGATGATAGTAGAAGGACCTACTAGATTTACCCTCAAAATCGAAATATGTATATTCAGTCTTTTACATGTCCATGCTTCGTAAGTGTATTGAGAAATTACCCCATAGTTGTACCAATTGATCATATTTTGAGTGCGAGAACAATTATTGTATGAGGAAGTCCCTACTACCCTCTCGAACGCCAAAGTTCTAGGATTGTGGAATAAAACCCAGAGAGGTAGCCTTGGTAATAGTACTATGGAAGAATGTGAAGGCAGAAGAGATGACTTGAGAAGTTAAGAAAGATATGAGATCCAAGTATCCGCATTTGTCTCCATTACTAAAGGAGATCTAGATTGAGACATTGCTAGTACTATAGCAACGAGAGGAAGCTCTACCGTAAACTTCCATAAGATCTCGAGAGTTTAACATTCGGGGATGAATGTTTTTTTAGGGGGGGGGAGAATGCTACACCTCGAAAATGTTCACGTCGTTTGCATCGTGAGTAAAGTAACGTAAGCTTGGAGAGGTCATAGAACCCTTTTAAGGTTGAGGAATGCTCTTAACAAGTGTTAAGCAAGTGTCTAAAGGTTCTGGGATTGAACAAATCGAAGAAAATAAGTTTCACAAAAATTTGGGAAAAATTTGGTTGAATTTTGGATAGAAATTTTGGGTCAACTTCAGAGAGGTATATCTCCGGGTATATCAGGAGTTTTGAGGTGTTTCAAGAGCCTAAAATGAAGTTCGTCGGGTGTAGTTTTCTACACAACAAACCATTCGTCAATACGACATCAGAGTAAGGAGTTATGGGCCTTTTAAAACGGACTGTCAGAAGCCTGTGAACCTTCGCGGAAATTCTAGAAATCATTTAAAAGCCTACCAATTTCGTCCCATTAGCCCCAAACCGAATTGGACAACTATATATACCCTTTAAGTCATCTAAATCACTTATGTTTTTCACCATTTCTCATCTCCAAACCTCCCTAGAACATCCCACAACATTCATCCAACATCTTTACACCAAAACATATCCCAAATCCTCTAGAACATTCCTCTAACTTCCACAACATGCACATATATTCCTACAAGTCTATATGACAATTTGGTCATTTTTATTTCATATTTAACATAGCCCTAAGTCCTAGGAAGTCCTAGAAACCTCTCCAAACATATTATAACATATTTCCAACCCCAAACCAAGGATCAAATTAAAGATTAAAGTGGTTAAGGGTTCCAAGTGAGGTCTACACTTGTCTCCTCTTCTTGAAAATGTTTGGGTGAGTATTTTTAAGGTGGATAAACCATGAAATTGAAGTGTTCTTGAATTTTTCAGGGAAGATTTCAGATTAGTTTCATGTTTATGAGTTTGTTTGGTAATTATGTTAAGATTTAAGGAGAAGAAAATTGGAGGAAAAGTTCAAATATGCATTTGATGGTATATTTTGTTGCGAATTAACTTGAGTTATAATTATTAGTAAGTTTTAAGCATAATCTTGTTATGAGGGATAATAATGATGTTAAGGAATTATTGTATACGAGTGTATAAGGGGTTGTATGAAGTTGTTGTTATGGATTGATTATGAAAAGTAGTTTTGGGATTGAATTGAGTATAGTTTGAATGTAATCTTTTGATTATGGAATTGTTGATGTTTTAGTGTACTTCGGGAGTTGTTTTGAAGATTGGAGGAAGTAGAAGATATAGGGGGAGATCTTTGCCCCAATTTCGGCAGATTCTAAAGGGGTTTAATTTGAAGGCTTAAGATAAGCATATGACGATAAGCCTAACAATAATATGAATTCTCTTGAATGTAGATTTACGTGCTTGGGAGGATAAGCGTTAAGTGGTTAAGGAGACCGAAAAGGTATGTTAAGGCTAGTCCCTTTCTTTCTAAAGGTATGACTTTTTTCCTGTACATGACTTCCATAGCATTCTTATTCCTAAAAGCTAGAAGTTTATGATTCTCAAAGTTCTTATGATGCTAAAGATAGATGTTTTCTATGATGATAATAAGGATGAAGACGATCCTATTTCTAGAGATTCCAAAGCTTATGGAGTTTGTTTCATGAGTTTCTTGATTTTATCCATTATTGTTGATCTCACCTCATAATACTTATTCCTTCGAGGTGAGATATAGCGATGATGATAATTCAATTTTTGATGCTATCCAAGTATATAGTTCTTGATTCTCTCATGACACTATTGATCTCATCCTACGATAGTTGATCCTCTAAGGAAAGATATAGTGATGATGATAATGATGATGATGAGGTGCTTTTATTTATGTACTCTTTTCATTCTTCCTTTAAACCATAATCATGTTAGATTCCCCCTTTTCCCTCAATAAACCCATGGTGGTAAGAGTTGAAAGAGGGTTTGGAAGAACATTATTCCTAGGATTATTAATGATAAATTGGTGATGTTTATGTTAGATATTGACTAATCTAGGCTCATTAATCATATGTCTTCCACTTCTAACATTGAATTTTGGAATTGAAGACTTAGGGTTTATACCCAATTTGCGGGTTTTGCTTGACATAAGAAATTAGGTCAATCCTTGGGCTAAATCTACAATTAATGATTCGTTTTCCCAATTTCTAGGGTTAGAATTGACCGAATTGAAATAGTAGCAATATTAGTATCATTCTTCATGATTTCTAATATATAATTCGATTATACTTAGACTACTTTGGCTTCGAGTCTCAGTGGAAGGGCAAAGCAAAGGAGTGAGTAGTTGGTGTTGCGGTTCGGCAGTCCAGGTAGGTTATGCCTTACCTTTGGTGAGACTTCGTATAGCGAAGCACATATTTAGATTATGATGTCGGAGACAGCATGTGAACCTTCAGGTATGAAGTCGGGTTGGATATTGCCTTAGGTTGGGCCCTGTTGTGTGTTGGGACTAGCCACCTCGTTATGTGTGCTTGATTGTTCCATTGTTGATGGTTTGATGCCATGAGTAGTTGGTAGAGATTGGAATCTATGTTATAGTCTTGATTAAGATAGAATTGACATACCGTTGTTGGTATTTGAACTATGATACATTATCGGCGTACCCGTTGTTGGTACTTGTGATATTGATATATTGTTGGCATACCATTGTTGGTATTGTGATATGATACATTGTTGGCGTACCCTTTGTTGGTACTTGTGATATTGAACTTGATTATTGATAGTTGATATACGCATTGCACGCATTCTCACACATTCATGATGCATGGCCGATACCCTGTGATGATCCGGTATCGTTGATTGAATAAACTGATATTTCGATAAACTCTTTACTTGAGTGATTGTTAAAAGGCCGATGTCCGAAGACCAATTCTGGAATCTTTGATTGTATGAAATTGATATTTGATAAACTCTTTTATTTGAGTGATTGTGAGAAGGCCGATGTCCGAGGTTCAATTCCGGAATCGTTGATTGTATGAGACTGCTATTTGACAGACTCTTTTACTTGAGTGATTGTGAGATTAGCGATGTCCGATGATCTATTCCGGCATCGTTGTCGCATGGCCGATTCCAATGATATCCCGGAATCATTTTTAGTGCATGGACTCCATGGGTCCCTAAGGTGGTACCGGTAAGACTCCCCCTGTGAGCAATTAGCCAGGGTCCCATATGTCTGTAGGGCAAAGATCAAGGACGGGTGGCACTTAGACTTCGCGAGTCACCTTTGGGTTGTGCTACCAAGACGTCGATATTTCCGTCCGCAATACATATGTGCACCTCATTTCCATGGCATTACTTTGATTTCATTCCATAATTGCCTTTGCATTGCATTATGACTTGATTGAGATACTTAGTGATTGGAATGATTGATGATTGGATTGGATCGGATATATTCGGTCTTGATGTATTTAGGTTTAGATGCTTTACATAGGCCATGACGGATACTTGGTTGTTATTATATTGTCTTATACTTGCTAGATTCCTTGCTTATCTGCTTTATCTTCTGAATTGTGTTAACTATACTTAGTCGGCCGATGATGCCTACCAATACTATTGTTTATACTAACCTGAACTTGCTGCATTCTTTTATGAATGTAGAGTACCAGGTCCGATCTACTTCTATGACCCGTGGCTGATCGACTCTTCAGCTTTCTCTCTAGTTTCCAGGGTGAGCATGGCGTCCGCTAACCTTGAAGACTTTCCTATCATATGTCTTACTTTCATTTCAGAGACATAGATATTATGTATTAGTATTCCAGATTGTACTATTCTCCTTAGATGCTCTTGTATTATTCAGACTAGACCCTGGGGGTTTTTACTATCTTTCGCACTTTTACTATATATATATATATTTGAACAAGTAAAAGTTCTGTCTTGGTCCGAGTGGGGATAGCATTTCTCTTCTGCATGTCCATGGAGTTTTGAAAAATCCAAACATCTCGAGAGATAGATAGAGAGGTAGGAATTTCTCGAACGAACCGCACTCCTTCGTATACGTCAGGAGTCCATTGATGAGAAGGGGCTGGGGAAAGCTTGAACCCAATTCCTACGGTAATGAATATGAGCGCAATTGAAATTCCTGGGGAGTTATACATTTGTGCATTTACGATTCATGTGACGGTATTGATACTCTTGAAAGGTGTTATTTGCTCGCAGTTCCGTTTGATACCGGATAAAGCAAATCTTGGTTTTCGTTTTCCTTGTGATGGACCTGGAAGAGGGGGTACATGTCAAGTATCGGCACAGGATCATGTCTTCTTAGGACTATTACGGATGTACAATGCAATTTCGGTAGTAATATTCCATTTCGGTTGGAAAATGCGATCGGATGTTTGGGGGCGAGTGCAAGTGATCAAGGGGTAGTAACTCATATTTATATATATATATATATATATATATATATATATATATATATATATATAGTGAGACTTGCGTATTTATTGATTTTCGCTACTTAGCTTTCTTCAATTTATGTATTAGTTCATTGTTGGGATGAGAGTTCGCTTACCCAAGGTGGGAAGGTAAGTGCCATGCAGCCTAGGCTAAATGGGTTGTGAGACTTCATGACTGTCTTGCTTCAGTCTATTTTCCTCCCATGCACTTTTGACTATAAATTTACCATTTGTTGCACCCATCCACCAAGCTTTATCATTATCAACAAGAAGCAGTTTTGGACTAATGGTATCTTGAATGTATTCCACAGTTCCTTCAGTAAGAAATTTCTGTAATTTTAGCAAATTCCACTCCCCATCACATATAAATTCCTTTACCTCTATCTCTCATCAATCGTGTGACTCATTATCAACAAAGTACAAAGCACTTCTTTTGTCCGATTATCAAACCGAAGCTAGAAGTACCTCCTTTCAATTGCCACCATATCTGATGTTCTACATCATCTCTCACTGCCACCAGTTTCTTCCAAACATTTGATGCTCCTTTGGCCTGTGCTATAACTGGATGCAACTTTTTACAATACTTGTTTCCCATGAAAGCTCCCCATAAAGAAATGTTAGTTCTAAATTTCCACAAAAGTTTTGCAAAAAGGGCTTTGGATATATCATGTAGTGATCTAAATCCAAGACCACCTTCACACTTTGGCAAACACATCTTATCCAAGCCACCCAGTACTTGCCTTTAACACCTGCAGTATTACTCCAAAAGAACTTGGCAAAGATCTTATGTAATTGCTCTATAACACCTTTCAGTGGGTTCATTGTAGATAATACATAAACTGGCATTGTCTGTAGGACATGTGCAATCAATATGTACCTTCCACCAAATGAGAGGAGACTGTTTTGCCAAGACATTACCCTATTGATCACCTTCTTTATCAAGTTTTCATAATAGACAATTTTCCTTCTACCAGAGAATATAGGACATCCCAGGTATGTAAACGGAAAAGAGCCTTTCCTCATACCGTTTTTCATTATAATTCAGCAACCATTTCTTTGGTACCTTCTTATGCACATAGAAGGAGCTCTTTTCATTGTTAACAAGCTGACTAGATGTCTTCTCATTGTCCCTCAAAATCTTCATATTTTTCTTCAATGACACAGGATCAGTTGAGCAAAAAAGTATGGTATCATCAGCATATGATAAATGGTTAAATGGTTAATCTGAGAGCTCCATTTTGGCATGCCATATCTATTAAAAGCAGTATCTTCATGTAGACTATTCACGTTTCTGGCCATTTCTTCAGCTGCTATGATAAAAAGAGTTGGTGACAAAGGGTCACCCTGCTTTAAGCCTCTAGTAGAGTGGAAAAAACCATGAGATTGACCATTTACTAGAACTGAATACCAATTGTTTGAGTCCAATCTCTATACCATGTCTTCAATCATCTCTGAGAAGCCAAATTGCCTCAAAACCTTTGTTAGGAAGATCCATGACACCCTATTATAAGCATTAGCTATGCCAAGCTTCACCACCACATTGTGCAGTTTGTTTCTCTTTTTTATATCTCTAATAATCTCTAGTGCTAACAAAATATTCTCAACAATGCTTCTACCTTTTACAAAACCAGTTTGAGTGTTAGAAATAATACCAGGCAGTACTGTCACAATCCTCTCATGCAAGACTCTGGAGATGATTTTGTCAGCAAAAGTGCTAAGGCTTATTGGTCTCAAATCTGTAAATGTATTGACCACTTCCTTCTTAGGAATTAGGACAAGATTGGTGTGAGTTATGAATCTAGGCAGCTCTTGGCCACAAAAGAATGCTCTAACCATTTTAGTGACATCTTCCCCTATAATATGACAACAGACCTGGAAAACATGGCCTGAAAAATCATGAGGACCACTTGTACTGTCACCTTTAAGACCATAGACTGCTAGCTTGACCTCTTCATTACTAGGGAGAACCATTTTGTTCTTGAGTGATTAGAGCAGGAATCTTCTTCAGCATCTCATAATCGTGCTTGTGGCTTTTGCTCTCTAAGCGATCTGATAAAATGTAACTGCTTCCTCCCCTATATCATCATTAGAAGAAGTCCAATCCCCTTGACTATTCTAGATCCTCTGCCATGCCAGTTTCTTCCTTCTTCCTTTGACATAGGAGTGAAAGAACTTAGTATTTCTATCACCATCCTTGAACCACCTCATACCAGACTTCTGCTTCCAATATTCTTCTTCAAGATGCAAGTAGCTATTTAACTCAGCCTGAGCTTTAGGTAAATCTGTTCTATGCAACATGGAAGGATTTAATTCAAACTGTAGTTCCTTCACCTTGATACCATAATCTATGGTTGAGATTTGCAGAAAAATATTGCCATATGTGTCGTTACTCCACTTTGCCAAAGCCAGTTTCATCTTTTTCATGTTAGCCTGAAACTCAGTGAAAGGATTTGCTGCAAAATCCAAGCACCAGTTATCTTGAACCAATTCCAAAAATTTTGGATGTTGAGACCAAAAATTTAGGAACTTAAAAGGCTTAACAACCACCTCCTCTTGACTATCACACACAACATGGAGAGGGGCATGATCTGATCCATGCCTTATAAGATGTGAGACATCAAATGATGGGAAAAGATCCATGAACTCCTGATTTCCAAAAACTCTGTCAAGCCTTTTGAAAATGCAATCCTCTTCAGTTCTGCCATTCCACCAAGTATATCTACTACCAGAGAATTTCAATTCCATCAGACCACAGTTATTAACAAAATGACCAAAGTCACCAGTTTTAGACAAGTGAACAGGTAGACCCCCTAGCTTCTCGTCAGCTTTTAGAATTAAATTAAAGTCTCCCCTACTATCCATGGCCTTTGAATGTCCAGTGCAATTTGAGCAATTAAATCCCACAACTCTAACCTTTCTACAGCAGTAGATTTAGCTTAGAAAATTGTGACAAAAGCTTCTTGCTGCAAGTTGAAATGAGTCATTTTAAGAGTCACATGCTGCACTGAATCCATAATAACTTGAACTTGCCAATCATCAGTCCAAAAAATTAAAATCTTCTCTGACATATTAACCATTGAATTATGGATCCCTAATCTTCTTCTATAACTTTCCACTTCATCAGGCCCATGGAAAGGTTCCATAAGTGCTATGATTGAGTAGTGATGCCACCTATTAAGCTTAAACTCCTAAAAGAATTTTGAGTGTTGACTTATCTTATATTCCAAAATAGTACTTTGTCAATCATTGATTATTGGAGGGTTTAGATTTACTACTCCTTGTTGTTACCTGTAGTGGCACCATGTTGTTCTGTCTAGCTTTCTTTCCACCACTCTTTAATGTATGAATGTGTTTAGGTGATAAATCCCCATCTCTCGCAACTTGATTGATGTTCTGATCCATAGTTTCTTCCTCCTGCAAATCTCTGAGCTGAAGTAAGGAGTTATCTCCCTCTACTGTATCTGAACCTGGATTTACAACTTGCAAACTTGGCATTCCTGGATCCATGATATCATACTCATCCTTTTTGTCTGGATCCTTCTCTTTATCTGGATCTGTCCTTTTACTTAGAACTTCTGAATCACTTTTCTCATCATTTTCAGGCTCAACAATATTCAAAGGATTGTCAGGTGCCAAATTAGTAGAAACTGAATAATTTAGTTCAGTGCAGCTTTCTACATCTTCCTCAATTATTCCTTTCTTACATGTTGAGTCCTGAAAAATTATCATCTCTGAACCACCAACTGCTTCAAATTCCTGAACCATACTAGCATTGAGAGCATTATCCTGAGAGTCCTCTACTTGCAGCTGCTCCAATCCTTTTCCTGTAATTAATTTATCTTTACCATTGTTTGGTATATTTCCAAAGGAAGCTTCCACCTTTGCTTTTGCAAATTCCTTATCCTTCGCCTTTGATGATGCCTGTACTTGTTGATTGTTGTTTTTGTTAGAATTCTCTTTTGAAACAGCTTTCACCTCTGTTGATTTCTCTCTTATTTGTTCGCCAGGTAGCTTCTCAACATGTAAAGCATCACCCTTGTCATCACTATTCTTCAGGCCATCAGTCTGCACTTCCTCACTCTCATCCTCATTATTCATTAGAGCATCAAACAGGTTAGCGATTGCCCACCCTTGTGGAGACCTTATCCATGTATTGAGAATTATCAACTTTATGTTGATCTTCCTTAACTTTCCATCCTTGTACGGGCTTATTGTATCCCCTATATCTTTTCTTCGATTCTTCTCCTCATGTTTACCTCTGCTGACAACATTTTCAAAACTAGGGATTTTGCTACTTTTCTCCACTTTACCTTCAGCCTTAGCATCAGAAACCTTTTTTGTTTGACTTTCTTTTACAGTAACACCTTGTTCCTTCTCAGGTTCCTATTCTTCTTCTTTGGGATACAGTTCAGGATGAATAATGAAACAATCATTCTCATTGTGACCTTATTACACCTTTTACAATACTTAGGCAAATGATCATAATTAATCTTTATCCATTTATCAATAATCTCACCATTACCTTTCTTCTTCATGCTAATATTGATTCTCTGAGGCAAATCACTAAGCAGATCAACTTCAACCTTCACCCTTGCACAGCTTGGTCTGGTTTGATTTTTTGTGGCCATGGCAACTTGTAGTGGCTTGCCAACTACTGAAGCCAATGAAAAAAATGCTTTCTTGACAAAATAGTTTGGTGGCAGATAAGGAAAATAGATCCATGCAGCTGCTATTGTAGTTTCTTTATCAGGATCAAACCATGGATCCTACTTCAATGTTCTCATAGGGTACCAATAGTTCATGTGGTTAATATAGAATGCTGGCTTCGACAAGAGGTTAACATAATCTTCTACCATAGTTGGTGTCACGACCCGAACCATGGGCCATGACGGTATCCGGGGCTAACCACTGAACACCACTCATGCTGTTACTTATTGCTCTCATTCATTCTATATGTATATGATCATGGAAAATTTTTATCATTTGAAACATATTTACCTTTATAAACATAAGCCCTTCGTCTATCAAAATAATATATATATATATATATATATATATATATATATATATGCATACACATGAAGACTATGGGATCATACTACCCTGCCTTTGCCTATCTACGAGCCTCTACTAGAGTACTAGACATATGGACGGGACGGGACCCCGTCGTGCCCAAAATATATGTACACAAAAGACTGCCTCGAAATAGCACCTCCGGAATAAGGGAGGGCTCCGGTATATCTGTTGATAGCTCTATGGATGCGCGGCGTCTCCTTTGTCTGCACGAGGGCATGAACACGGCGTCCAAAGAAAAGGACGTCGGTACGAATATTGTGCGAGTATGTAGGAACATAAACAATAATAGAACATCAATTAAATAAGGGGAGGCATCAAATGAGGAGCAATCGCTGGTAGGCGCGAGTCATAAAGGAAATCATACATGCATG
>NW_026727370.1:0-59050 GCF_029784015.1 Lycium ferocissimum
ATTTTTTTTTCTTTGTTTTCAAGGATCCAAGTCTCCTATACCACTAACACCCCTTATTGCCTCATACTCTTTTACTCTTGTGTTGCCCTCAACATTGACTTCAAACCAATCATAATCGTGTTGTATTTGTCATTGATAATAGCCTTACTTTATCACTTTATCATCGTACAGTGAACTCGTACTTCATGGCCACATATTTTTTTTCCAACTAATTCTTTTATACACTTTACTCGTTCTGTCTTAGTGGGGGATATTCATAGGAGATGCATCTTCCTTTTCTTATAGTAAGACTATTTCTTAAGCACGCGTACTTCG
Source organism: Lycium ferocissimum (assembly GCF_029784015.1). Lineage (NCBI taxonomy): Eukaryota > Viridiplantae > Streptophyta > Magnoliopsida > Solanales > Solanaceae > Lycium > Lycium ferocissimum. Next base: position 316 of record NW_026727370.1, read on the forward strand.
TATATTTCCTCTTCCTTCTATACCCGTACTTATTCCATTACATTCTTTTCCCCTCAACTTATCTCGTTACCTCCCTTTTTATAATCAATCCTCTTATTCCTCGCACCTGGAATCCTATTCTCAACTCAGTACCGCTTGGTCCTTTAGAATATATCAAATTTATACACTCCATTCTCAATCACTCATTTGCTGGCCGTCTCTCCTCTTCACGACAATTCTGTCTACGGTTCCCGTAATTTCCTTTAGATTCCAAGGAAAATTTCGACAGGGTTTCTCTTGTAAACATAACAATCCCAAACCTACACAAGCCCAATAAAAACATGCCCCATGCCTTAATAGGACATGTATTGGGACTCACATAATATACAACTTAACAACATAAGATCACTTACCATTAAAGGATATAAATAATAGAACTTGTCTCATAAGTTGTGCCTGCTCACTCGGCCTAGAATTCCAATATATATATATTCATACACATATTATTATATGTCACACACTTCCAATCGACTTACTTGTAAATCACGATTCTAGCTATCACTAGGTCACTAACAAAAATTGTCATCTCAAATTGTTGGGTTGGCTCAGATTTCTCACCTCAACACAATCATCACATCGAAAATAGTATAATAGCAAAGGACCCAAATCAATCGGCGCATACATATCATAAGAGGTTACTGGAATTATATCTGGGTCAATATCTGTTACACCTCGGAAATTTTCCCTTAGCGTACAAGTGAGTAAACTCGTGAAGGGCATGATGAATACGAGGTTTGGATAAGCAAGAAGTAGTAATTGATAGTCCTAATTAAGATTTTCAAAGGCATCCGAGTTAAGGCAAGAAAGTTGTTAAGGAAATCGAGTTATAAGTTAGTGTGTCGGACGAAAACTATGAGTATTGAGTTAGTGGTACCTTAAGGATGTTGTGGAGAAGAGTTATAACGTCCCCAAGATTAATAATGAAGTGATAAACAAGTGCTAAGAAGGTTCCATAAGGATTGGAGATCAAACGAAACGACGGAACCATTCGGAATCAGAGCGAGATCCACGGCCATGATCCACGGACAACACCAAGACCCACGGGCCGTGGATGTGTCCGTGGAACAGCCGCGAGAGAAGATGGCTGGCTGGTCGTGGAACCACGACCGATATATGGCCGGCACTTGGTTCCACGGACCCGTGGAACGATCCCGTGGAACTCCGACTTACCGAAATGTTCTAAGTTTATATATGTGATGCCCACTTCATTTTATTCATTTCCATCAACGTTTTCAACCTCTCCACACCTCTAGAACCTTCCAAATATTTCATCCATAAGAAAACCAAGAGAATCAAGGATCAACAACAAGATTTGAAGAGAATCAAGTCTATGAAACTTCATTAAAGCCACCAAAGTCAAGAAATCCAAGAAAGGTGAAAATAGGGTTTTGTGCAAAAAGGTGTATTATCACTTAAGGTCTATTGCTCCATCATTTAAGGTAAGTTTCATGATCTTTACATGTTGTTTGAAGTATTATTAAGATGAAACACTTAGACTATGAAAGAGTATGGAAGATGGGTTATAAATGGGTGAATAATGTCATTATGGGAATAGTAGTTGAGATGAATCATGAAAATGGTTATGTTGATGATATAAGTATGTTATAAATGATAATTAGAACATGAAATAAGCATTGGATATGAAATAATGAGATAGTGAACCTTAGTCATGAATGTGGAGAGTTGAAGTGAAATTATGAAATGTGAATCATGTGAATGAATGACGGTTGTTGTTAATGGTATTGTGATGGTTGTTATGAACGCTGGGAGTTGATATGGAGTATGGCGGAAAGTAGTATAAACAAAGGAAATGCTGCCCAAATCTCTATAGCTTAGTAAGTATGTTTTTCATGAATGTTTAGCTAATGACGACACGAATTCCATTGAAGGTATAAACAAGTGCATTCGAGGAGAACGAGCAAGCGATAGAATAGTAGACGGCGAAGGTATGTGAGGCTAGTCTTTCTTCCTAAGGCATGAACCCTATGTATACATTTTCTCCTCCCTTATGAGATTCCTATCTCCAAGTGAGTTAAAAGTCCTCTCTCATGAATAGTTATACGAGATAATAGATATGAGATGAGTACGATAATGATAACGATGAACTTAAGTATAAAGATGCAATAGCCTATGATATAATGTTCCGACCAAGTTAATGAAGCTATACGTAGCCATTGATGTTTATCATTGTATACACTCACCTTATGCTTGTTCCTTCAAGGTGAGGGCGAGAATGCTTATGAATACTATAATGACATCGGGGGTCCACGACCTTACGTCACCCCGATAAAGTATGATTATCTATGAGTCTCTATGCATGAATTGCTATAAGTATGTTATGATACGTATATTATGATAAGTATACCATGATGAGCATATAATGAGATTACACCGCGCCTAGTTGGTCGGCGTACACCGCCATGGGTACTATACACCATGGCCAAATGGCATGGGCGTACACCACTAGTGGGCGGCATGAGATGATACCCGGACGCGGGAGGAGGCCCGTTGAGCTAGTGTTGATGCTATTACTAATGATATTGATTATCACACCGCACCTATATGGTCGGGTAGTTATACATTTACACAGTCATATGTTTATACATTTATGCATATATGATATGATGATGGGTATGAAAGTAAGCCAGCATGTATTACTTCCTTTATGATTCAGTTAGTTACAGTTGCTTCTCATTGATGCCTCCTTATTTCATGACATCTTATTATTATTTATGCCTTACATACTCAGTTAATATTCGTGCGACGTCCTTTTCTTCGTACGCCGTGTTCATGCCCACGGGTAGACGAGGGAGGTGATCAGCACTCATAGGAGCTAGCGGCCTGATTCGAGAGCACTCCATTTTCGAGGTGCCATTGATTATTCTTTTGGTACATATATGTGTATATTCATGATTGGGCACGACGGTCTGTCCCGTCCATATGTCAAGTACTAGTAGAGGCTCGTAGATACGCAGTGTGGGTAGTATGGTCCCATGGTCTGTATGTATATGCATGTATATATTATTTTGATAGCCAGAGGGCTTATGTTGATAAAAGTAATTATGCTTCAAATGATGATATATTTCTACGATTATGAGCATACAGTATGAATAAGAGCAGATAAGTAGCAGCATGAGTGATGTTCGGTGGGTAGCCCCGGATGCCCGTCATGGCCCGTAGTTTGGGTCGTGACAATATCGGAGGGATACTCAAGATTCTGTCGCCCAGCTAATGCATAGGTATGATGCTGGGATCCACTTGGACTGGGCATTCCTCTTCGGTCTCTATCACCGCCTCCTAACATCTGTGACCCTTGCCTTGGAGGCCATACTAATGATGAAGAGCCAGCTACCACTCCCGTAGACCGAACCTTATCTTTACTACGTAGCGATGGACAATCGCGTCTAAAATGGCCTGGCCGAGCACAAGCATAACAAACATCTGAACCCCAACAAGCACAATCCGTAATGTAACTTCCGTGACTACGTCGTGGCAAGGTGGCCTCATCTGGCTCGAATCACCCCTATTCTGAGAACTGGGAACTCTGAGACTCTGTGGCGGCCTAGAATTAGTAGATCCATCACACCTGGGTCCAGGAAACTGTGGAGGAGCGCTAGTTGTTGAACGAACTGAGTGCTTGCATAATTGTTGTCTCGGAGCGCCCCTAAACTCTTGATCAAACCCTGAAGAATTAACTCTTTTTCTCCGACCCCTGTTACCGTGGCTCATATCCTGCCGCTGAGCTTGGGCGGCTACTAACTGAGTCAGAAAAAGAATGGCATGTCTCATCTCTTGGCCCGAAGTATCTGGAGGAGGGACTGGGGGTGTGGGAGCTAAAATTAGGGCTTCCCTCTGATCCTCTAAAGTGGGCGGGGTACGCGAAAACTGAGATAGGGCTTTGTTTTGGGGTTCACTCTCCTCTACATCCATAGATGGCCCCCGTTCCGGCCCTTCTGCAATCACTGCCTTGCCCTTCTGGGATGTAGTAGCTTTTCCTTTCATCGACATTACTGAAATCATAATCGCACCATTAGGGAGGGGAAAATCTTATAACATGGCTCTATCGTACGATCTCATAAGAAAAAAGATGGTCATTTTTCCTAAATGCCCTGTAGCCTCTTATTTATTAGCGTGGCGCGCAACACACCATAAACAAGACTCTACTAGACACGGCTCGTAGACATTTCCTAGGACTGAACTGCTCTGATACCACCTTTGTCACGACCCGAGCAACGGGCCATGACGGGTATCCGGGGCTGACCACCGAACACCGCTCATTCTGTTACTTATCTACTCTTATTCATAATATATATACTTGTGATCATAGAAAACTATTAACATTTGAAACATATTTACTTTTATAAACATAAGCCCCTTTGGCTATCAAAATAATATTTATACATACATACATATACATGAAAGACTGTGAGACCATGCTACCCACATATACGTATCTACGAGCCTCTACTAGAATACTAAACATATGGACGGGACGGGACCCCGTCGTGCCCAAAATATATGTACACAAAAATCGTTTCAAGATAGCACCTCCGGAATAAAGGAGGGCTCCTGTAATTCTGCTGATAGCTCCTACGGATCTGCACCGTCTCCCTGTCTACCTGTGGGCATGAACACAGCGTCCAAAGAAAAGGACGTCAGTACGAACATTGTACTGAGTATGTAAGGCATGAATGAAATGAATATAATAAAGAAGTCATAAGACATAGGATGAGGGCATAGCCTTCGAATGGATACATTTTATACATTTATTACACGTAGCGTATCATATGAGCTACCATAGTGTATACATCATCTTATCACACATACATCATCATATCATACATATATCATCATCGTTAACCCGCGTCCGAGTAACCATCAAATGCAGCCCACTAGTGGTGGTCATGTCCGGCCCTCTAGGCACGGTGTAGTCGCGCGCGACCCGCTAGTGGTGATCGTGTCCGGCCTTCTAGGCGCGGTGGAGTCATAAAAGCAACCCTCATATGCAGCCCACTAGTGGTGGTCATGTCCGGCCTTCTAGGCACGGTGTAGTCGCACGCAGCCCACTAGTGGTGATCGTGTCCGGCCAATGAGGCGCGGTGGAATCACATCATCATACACTCATCATCATACATTTCAAAGGTATATTATAAGCTAAACATCATCATACATATCATAGACTTATGGTTATTAATTACCTTATAGGCGTACCATGGCTTTATCATAACTTAGCATCATTACATATACATACATCAGGAAAACATACATTAGGACTTGGAGGCGACTATAGCTTTGTCGGGGTGGCATAAAGTCGTGGAACCCCGATTGCATTATGGTTAATCAAATCATCATATCTCACCTTAAAGGGACTAACATTTTAAGGTGAGTGTGCAGAAGAAGAAGCACCAATGGAACCATACTTAGAATCTTTGACTTCGTGGGCATCATATCTCACTTTAGGATTCTATAGAATTATCTCGTCAACATCAATTGTCATACTCGTGTCTCACCATCTTTCTTTACCTTATACATATATAGCCCCTTATGGTTATAGACTCATCGTCTCCATTATCGTGCTCATAATATATATCTTGTCTTTATCCTATATGGCTATTCATGAACGTAGACTCCCAGTTCTTCGGTATTTAGGAAATTCCTGGATAAGGAGGAAAATCATGCCTTGAAGGGAAAGAGACTAACATCATAAGATGGGTCTAGCAACAATGGATAATAGCAAAGAATCGTATGAAGGTCATTAGCTTCGTAGAAACATCATATTGTGGGCTATAGCTTCTTTAAACTTAAGCCTATCATCATCATTATCGTACTCATCGTGTATCTCTACTCTCGTATGACTATTCATGAACAAGGGCTCATCGTTTTCTTTAAGACGGGAAATTCATAAAGAAGGAGGAAATTCATGCCATAAGATTCATGCCTTAGAAAGAAAGGTTTATCCTTACATACCTTTGTCGTTTAACTATTCGATTGCTTGCTCGCTCTCCTTTAATGCACACGTTCTACCTTCAAAAGGATTCGTATCGACATTAGCTAAACATTTATAAAGACGTGCTTACTAATGCTAGAGAAAATTGGGCAGCGTTTCCTTTGTTTATACTACTTCCTCTATATTCCATATCAACTCCCAACCATTCATAACAACAATCACAACATCATAACCAACAATCGTCATTCGTTCACATTATTTCCATTTCGTGATTTACCTTCAATTCTCCAAAATCATGTTTCGTCACATATAATAATTATTCCATGTTCTAAATGTCATTCATAACATATTTATAACCGCAACATATCAATATCCACAACTCAATCAAACTTCTACTCCACAATGACATTATGCCCCATTTATGACCCATTTCGCATATTCTTCTACAATTCAAGTGTTTCAACTTTACAATACTTCAAACATCATGAAAATACCATAAAACTTACCTTATATAATGGTAGAATAAGTCTTGAGTGGAGATTCCCTTCTTTCACCAAAAACCCTAATTCACTTCTTTTGGAATTTCTTGGTTTAGATGACTTTAGTGAGGTTTCATACACTTGATTCACTCCAATTCCTGTTGTTGATCCTTGATTTCCTTGGTTTTCTTGTGGATGAAATATGTGGAAGGTTCTAGAGGTCTTGAGGAGTTGAAGAAAAGTGTGGAAATGAAATAAATGAAATGGGAGCATCATTAGATAATTGAACCAAGTTCAGCCCGTTGGGGCTTCCACGGACTGTTTCACGGTCCGTGGATCAGGATGTTGGCCGTGGTTCTGGTCGTGGTTCACGACCAGCTAGTCGACATTTCTGCTGGCAGTTCCACGGACCCATCCACAGTCCGTGGAACATTATATGGTCCGTGGACCTTGGCCGTGGAACTCACAGTTTCGCCAAAGTTGTTCCCGTCGTCTCGTTTGATCTCTAATCCTTTTGGAACCTTCTTAACACTTGTTTATCACTTCATTAGCAATCTAAGGGAAATTATAACTCTTCTCCAAAATATTATTAAGATATCATTAACTCGATACGCATGACTTTGCCCGACACGCAACTTATAACTCGCTTTCCTTAACAACTTTCTTTCCTTGACTCGAATGTCTTTGGAAATCTTAATTAGGACCATTTAAGACTATTCCTTACTTGTCCAAACCTCGTATACGTCATGTCCTTCGTTAGTCTACTCACTGTATGCTAAGGGGAAATTTCCAAGATGTAACATTAATCCTTATATAATGTTTCTCCCATGTTCTTCATATCATTTATAACATAATTATGATCACAACTTATCAAGAATCACGATTCATACTAAGCTACTACTCAAAAATGCTACTTTTCTTACATTCATGACCCATTTTCTATCTCCTTCTACAATCCAAGTCTTTCAACCTCTGAATACTTTGAACAACATGGAATGATCATAAAAATCACCTTAGATATTGTGGGAATGAGCTTTGAGTGGAAACACTTCACTTGAGCAAAACCCTAGTTCCACTTCCAATGAGATTTCTTGTCTTCGATGAACCCTAGTGAGTTTCTTACACTTGATTCTCTTGGTTTGATGGAGTTGATCATAAGTTTCTCTTGAATTCTTGTGGAAGAAGTGTGGAGATTTTTCTAGAGGGTTCTTGAAGTGTGGAGTGAGAAATGAAATGAATTAAATGAGGTTGGGGTCCCTTATATTAATCTTGAAATCTGTCCCGACTCAGTTTCACGGACCAATATACGGTCCGTATAATTTATATGGACCGTATGTATGGCTGTATCTTTGGTCCAGTGAAAGTCCCCATTATGGGCAGAACATACGGCCTAACATACGGCCAGTATATATTATATGGTCCGTATGTTGGACCGTATAATGCCCAGCCTTCCCAAATTTGTTCTCATCGACTTGTTTGATCTCCAATCCTTATGTAACCTTCTTAACACTTGTTTAACACTTCATTAACAATCTAAGGGACGTCATGACTCTTCTTTAAGACATCATTAAGCCATCATTAACTTGGTACTTTGCAAATCCTTTTCGATACCCTACGCATACCTCGCCTTTCTTGACGAACTTTCTTCTCTTACCTCGAATGTCTTTGAAATCTCAATTAAAACCATTAATTACCATTTCTTACTTATTGAAACATCGTATGCTTCATGCCCTTCGTTAGTCTATTCACTGTGCATCAACGTGAAATTTTTCGAGGTGTAACATTCTTCCCCCCTTTTTGAACATTCGTCCTCGAATGTTTAGTTCTCGGGAATTCTACAAAATTTTTGCCAGAGTTTTCCCTGTATATGGCACTACCATCCTATCACAGCAACTCAGAATATGCCATACCTCACAGGGCCATAACAACAATATAAACAATGGCCACACATGACCAATAAATTATTTAAAGAAGTATCATATACTTGGGGACAGTGGTGCCTCTATCTATACCCTCCTTGAGAGTAGAAACCATTTGGGTACCTAGCTGCATATCTTCTTTTGTTTTCCAGGTGATCTCTTTCATCTTCGCATCCTTTCACAATGCCTTCATCAAGCTTACATTTCTAGCTTTTAATTCACAACCTGGAGCTATTCGGGAGGGAAATAGGAACTTCTCGTATAATAACGGTTCCATAATTCAAATATAATTACTCGGCACAACTATTGGAAATTATCAATGCACTTGCAAAGCATAGATATATGAAAGTCCGAATTCTCTGGAGATAAGTTAATTAAGCTCTCTAAATCATCCCGCGTCTATTCTCGGGAAATCTCTTAATAATTTTCATAATTCTTTCAAAGAGAAATTTTCGCACCTCAACAACGCGATACCGAGGATCACTATTGTCAAAATCTCGTATGCTTTCGAACAGTTTATCCTTATTTCAATTAACTCGTGGCGGCTATTCCACTTAACTTCCCATCTTAGTCCATTATTTTCTTCGAGTACCTTCTTATTCAATCCTTCTTTACTACTTCATCGTTAACCTTCCTGCTACACCTTCCTCCTATCATTCGTATTCCCATTTCATCACCGTAGTAGTATTTAGTACCCAACTCTATTTTCCAAAACAATTTTCCTGATTATTAATATTCTCTCCCTTCTTCATTACCTGAACACTCTTTCTTTAGACAGGTCTCTCTTAGACTACAAATTCATCTCATCGATTAAGGACGCGTTTTATATCCACCTATACCTTTCCCATTCCCTTTCCACCATACAGTTAATTCCTCTAGAATATCTCTCATTTCCTTCGTTGATTATACAGTCCTGTACTACTAGCTCAAAAATCCTGTAACGGTAAACTTCTAAAGTGCTATATCTCATGTCTCGTATCTTTTTTCTTTATGCTCATATCTTTATAAAACATATTGACAATATAGGCTATACGATAAGGAAGCTTTCGTTAATAACTAACTTACTCGGTAGCGTACATCGTTCTCTTATTTATTTATTTTTAACTGACTGTTACACCTCGGATTTTTTTTGTTAATGCACAGTGAAAAGACTAACGAAGAGCATGAAGTTTACGGTACTGAAATAAGTAAGGAATGACATTTGATGACCCTAATTGAGATTTCAAAGAAATTCGAGGTAAGAAGAGAAAGTTTGCCAAGAGAATGCAAGGCATACGATATGTATCGGAAAGAATTTACGAGTAACAAGTTTATGATGATTTAATGATGCTTTGGAGAAGAGTTATAACATCCCTTAGAATGTTAATGAGGTGCTAAACAAGTGTTAAGAATGTTCCATAAGGATTGGAGATCAAACGAGTCGACGAGAACGAGTTCGGAGAAACTGGGCATTACACGGCCTAACATCGAAGCCGTATAAAATATGCGGCCGTATGTTTAGCCGTAAATTCAGCCCGCATTAACACCCTCACTAGACCAAAGTACGACCAAACATACGGTCAAGATAATTTATACGGACCGTATATCAGTCCGTGAAATCCAAGCGGGACGATTTTGTATTATTAATAAGGGGTCCAAGTTTATTTCATTTCATTTCCCCTTCACTCCCCTTCTCTCTAATAACTCTCTAAAACATTTCTCCATACTTCTCCCATAAGAATTCAAGAGATATTAGTGATCAACTTCATCAAACCAAGAGAATCAAGCGGAAGACACCCATTAAATTTCATCCAAGATAAGGAATCCAAGTGAAGGTGAAACTAGAGTTTTGCTCAAGTGAAGTGTTTTGTCACACCCTAACCTTATTAGGGTGTGATGGGCTTCCGACCACATCCAGTGAGCCGAGCGAACCTACGTACTCTCATTACGCACATAAATTTTTTTTTCAATTAAAGATAAAATGCAAAATATAACTTTCGAAATAATTCTTTTCGTTGCTTTCAAATTACATAAATTACGTAGTCAAACAAAACCAATCACATATGACGTATCGGCTGATGGAGCCGCTTACCGACTGACAACCAACACCACGACGCTGTCCCAAAGTCTCTAACACGGATCCGTAAATCATAACGTACAAACTCGACTCGGGCGGAAGCTCCGGAAGATGGAGCTTGCCATCTCCGCCGGGAACATCTTCTATAATGACTTGACTCACGGGGAGTACTGCGCGGCATGAAACGCGGCCCCCGAAGACAGGGGGTCGAGACGGAAAATGTCGAGCATGTAAGGCATGCGATACACGAAACGAACCATAATCAAAAACAAATAGGACTAAAAGATTAGTACATTAGTCAAAATGCCGAGACGCCTATTTCTCGGACACAAACCGAGACATACTGTCTCATATATCGAAGGAGTACGAGAGGGTAAGTAAGTCGGCAGTACTAAAATGCTTATTTTACAATTATAGATCGCATGTCCGAAGAGGTACGGAAAATACAGAGCGCACCGGTGATGTCATACGTCGACGGAGAGCGAACGTACGTAAAGCTCGGACGAGGTCATATATCGGACGAACTATCAACGTACCGAACTATGTCGAACATACCCGTAATCGGAGTCGACATACGGCCGCGTTCGGACGATATTCGTAATCGAGTCGGACGTACGAGAGAGTATACCGGACAGATCCGTGAAACAGAGCGTACGTACGTAAATATATCGACATGCATTCGTAATCAAGATCGAAGTATGGAGGCATAATAGGCGAGCCTCATCAAAATCGTAGATGCAGAAGTCCGACTTACAAAATCGTCATCGAGTGTCCGAATATCAAAATGCTTATTTTCGGACCACGTATTATGCATACCGCATCATATATCATCATAAGCATATGCGATAACATCCCGACCCTCCAGCCGAGGGACGCGGTAACGAACCCGGCCCTCTAGTACGGGACGCGGTGAACGTACGTATCATATGCCATCCGGCCACCGTCCCCACATCATCGATCATAATATCATATGCATAAACGTAGCCCGGCCCGCCTATGAGGGACGCGGTGAACAATGCGAGAGGAAGAGCACGATAACGAGAACCTGGCCCGGGACGCGGTGATACGGATACGTATACGCGAAGCATGCGCACGATAACGGATCCGGCCCGGGACGCGGTGAACAGATACATTGAGCCTTGCACGAGCGAGTCGTGAGAAACCATACGCACGTAAATCCGGACTCAATGGATAGCTATCTCGACCGACGTCGGAAGGATTCAGAACAAGTTTTGGGGTTCTTTCGAGTTAGTATCGGAAAGTTATGAGCATTTCAAAATACAGAAACCTCTTCGGACTTTTTAAGCGATCCGAGATCGTACATGAAGAACGTAAGACCTACAGAGACACCTATATCAGAATACTCAGGTCAACAGACTCACACCAAAATACTTATGGCAGAATACTTGTATCAGACACTCATACCAGGATACTCATATCGGAGTTATCATATCGGATTGCTTATACCGGAATACTTGGATCGGAATACTTATGTCAGAACATACATATATCAGAATAGGATGCTTATATCAGAATGCTTATATCGAAATACTTGCATCGGAATGCTTATATCAAAATATTCAAATCGGATCATACGTACCGAAGCGTTTATATCAGATTAGTCCAACCGGAATACTTATATCTGAATTGCCAAATATCTATAACAAACTCGGAACATTAGCCAAAGGTTCTCATTATTTATCGCACGGAAATGAGGCAAATAAAACAATATACATAGGTCTCGGGGATTGTGGGCCCACTTTGGGTCAAATGAGGTGGCATACCCAATTTACGTATTTTACACTTCATAATATCATTCATGATAGTTTTAAGATAGTCGGGTCCCATTGGTTCAAATTCTAGGTGTTTAGACAACTTTTCCAACCATTAGCAACATAATTGATTCAATTCTACTGAAAGAAAAACTGGCAATTTCGGACGTGGATTAGAAGAGTAGAGTTGTCCCGAGGTCCAAATTCAAGCCTAATATATCTAGGACATGCCAAGAGAGAGAAAGGGTAAGCCTTACATACCTTTTCCGCTCCTTAAGCTTCTCCAAATTCGAATCCCGTTTTCTCCAAAATCTACAAATGGTCATGTTTACCAATTGTGAGTTGTAGCTTCCAAGAGTTCAACTTAAGGTCATGTTTGGCTACCGAAATTTCGGCAAAGCATTTCCCCATACATATAGCCTCCCCGAGATTCTATCTCGGCCAACAATACCACGAAAATCCGAGAATGGAACTCGGCCAACAAATCAACAACAACAACCCAACAACACAAACAATCATTATGAAACACAATATAGCATAACTAGTTTCCTTTCCAACATAGTGCAATAGCTTTCATTCTAACTTCATATTTCCAACTCAATACCAACATTCTCATATTCATTTACTAATCAAGATCATTCCAATACAATTCTAAATCATTTCATATCATTTCCACAAAATATTCACAAAATATACAAAGTATACAAATTTTTCACCAAAACCATAGTCCATCCAAAACTTCTAATCTTCAACATACATATTCATAACATATTTCCATCTTCCAAGTTCATCCACAATCATCATAATTTGCACCTTAGCACTTAATTTCCATAATGTCATAAAATCATCCTAAAATGACAAGATTTTCCTACATTCCATTCCAATGCCAACTTAAACCATTTTCTTCCATTTCACATTATAAGAGTCACAACAACACAACTAACATACTAAACAAAATTTAATTCATTTCCATCCTTCACCCTATACCACACGGCCACACTCCATATTTTCAACTTTCATCAAATTCATTCAACTTCCATTTCCAATATGAATTCCACCATAACCACAACTAGAATACAACATAAAATTCAACTTATCATATTTATACAACATCACACACACACACGGCTACATACCTACACACACACCCACTTTGCAAACTTCCATATTTCCATAATTTCTACTCATTTCTACATACTCCAACATAAACCAACCTTCATAACATAAGAAAAATGAATTGATTCTTACCTTTTTCTCCTATCTTCTTCACTTGAACAAGTTGTCAACTTGAAGAAACAAATGCTCTTCCTCCCAAAACAACCACACCAAGTTGTAAAGGACCCTTGAATTGGTAGAAATACCACAAGAAAATAATTTTTGGAGGAAGATTTTAAAGGGACAAAAATTGGAGGACATGGCCGAATGCCATGTCTCCTTTGCTCTTCTTTCTTTTGTTTTTCTCCTTCTCTAATTTCTTGAATTAAAGATGACTCCTCATATATATGTGTGTGTGTCACATGATCATGCACATGCCTTATTTTTTTATTTCAAATTTTCTCTAGATTTTTCTTTCCTTTTCCTCCCTTTTTTTTTCTAGAATTTTCTTTCCTTTTTCTTTTTCTAGAATTTTCATCCTTTTAAGGATGACTTAGTTTGGTCATCCTTTTTCATTCTTTTTCTTCACATGGCCAATATGGCCCCTTTTGGGCTTCTTGAACCCCATGTGAAATTACCATTTTGCCCCCAGCCTTTCACATTATTCCCATGACATCACTTTGCAAATTTCTCTTCTTGCCCTTAACCTTTTTCAATATTTCTATACTAATAATGTTCATAATTAATATTCGCCAACGACCTCTGCACAAAAATAATCTTAGAAAATGGTCTAACCCTTAACTTCTCGCAATTATCCCGACTCATCCGAACGCATAAAATACGGGATATAACATGTTTCCTCCCAAGGCTCATTCCTACACCATCTAAGGTAAGTTTTATTGTATTTCCATGTTGTTTAAGGTATTGAGAAGTTGAAACACTTGGATTGTAGAAGAATATAGAAAATGGGTCATGAATGTGGGAATAGTGTCATTTTTGAGTAATAGCTTGGATTGAGTCATGATTCTTGATATGTTGTGATTATGGTTATGTTATAAATGATGTTTAGAATATGGGATAGACATTGTATATGAATGAATGTAATAGTGTGCTATAACCATGGATATAGATGATTGGAAGTGAATGGAGGAATATGGATAATGTAGGTGAATAAAGACTATTTTTATGATGTTGAGAATGTTATTATTGATGTTTGGGAGTTGATATATGATATGGAGGAAGTCGTATAAATAAAGGAGTTACTGTCCAATTTTCAATAGATTTAGTCATATATGCTAAGTTATCGATTTTCTAATGATAGTATAACTCTAATGAAGGTAGAAACGTGAGCCTTTAAGGAGAATGTGCAAGTGATAGAATAGTTGAACGAAGAGGTATGTAAGGCTAACCCTTCTTTCATAAGGCATGGTTCTTTGGCCAAATATCTATTCTTCTATGAGCCTATGATGTCCTCCAAATGATTCTATCTTTAAAAGCTACTAAGCTCATGATTCTCAATATGTTACGATTGTACTAAATTCCTTATATAATGAGTAATCCTTTAGGGATAGATGTAATGAACGACGATAGTAATGATGCTTATGAGCTTTTATGTATATATGTCTATGTATGACTATTATGGAACCTCGAGCTTATATGGCCGGGTAGTATATATATATATATATTTATGTAACGCACGCGCACCTCTGCAGATGGGTACGGATAACCCTGAGCCTTGATAGGGCTAGGTATGTGTAACCCTGAGCCTTGGTAGGGCCATGTATGTATAATCACCGAGCCTAGCCATGGTCGGTGTCACACCCTAATCCGATAGGGTGTGATGGGCACCCGACCCTTACTTGGGGCCGAGCGAACCGCCCGACTCTCGTGCTACTCATAATCATGCGGGCCCTTAAGCACGACATGAACGCATAATGAAAACTTTTACAAATAACAACATATTTTTCCTCTTTTTCAAATCAAATAAAATCGTATACATAGAGAATTTGTAAACGTAATGCATAAAGGTACGACGGCTTATAGAGCCGCTTACAAGCTGACATCTTATATACACGACAACGTACGCAAAGTCTCTAACATGGAACATGATACCATAACATAATACGGCGACTAGGCAGCACTCCGGAAGTAAATGGAGCTCGCCAATCCCGCTGGAACATCTTCACTAATATCTTCCGCTCGTCCGGGTGTACGCGCGCGGCATGAAAATGCGACCCCGAAGAAAGGGGTCGGTACGAAATATGTGCCGAGCATGTAAAGCATGGAGTACAATAACCGGGATCATAATCGAAGTAGGAATTACGAGAGACAAGTACAACGACCGAAAATCATAAGACTTGCCTTTGGAAACATATGTCATGCATGTCGATATCATAAAACCATCATGTGTACATACGAACGTGTCCCGGCCCTCTAGTGAGGGACTCGGTAAATGAAATCATCATATGCATGTCAATTATCGGAAATCATATACGAATTACAGAAAACATGTATAATAATCAGAGTTCCAGAATGCTTACTTCTGAACATAAATCATGCATATCAAAAACATATATCATACGCGGTCCATAATGGGACCCGGCGAACGGAACGTGGTCGCCCCTCCTGCCTTGGGCGCCACAACTCATCATACTTCAGAAGTTTTGCATATCTCCGAACACATCATAATTCAGAAACTCATCATACTTCGTATCACATCATATTTCAGAACTCATCATACTTCGGAAAACTCATCATACTTCGGAATATAACATAATGCGCACGATACATACCGGCCCGGGACTCGGCGAAGAAATTAACAATAATGTGCACGAGCAGAATCGTGGGAGACTATAGGCAATTCAAACATTTATAAGCCATATGCAATTTAAACATTTACAAAGACTCAACAAGTTAATCACAGCGAACCTTCATTTACAAGCTAAGACAATAGTCTAATCAAGTTTTCTTCGAACGTCACTCGGGAACATATCGACAAAACTTTAGAAATCATAGCTACGTATCGGAATCATATGCATAACAATCCTTATTTCAGACTCGGTAAATAAGTAAGTAATCATACTCGGGAGTCGGGATGATAAGCATGTTAAGTTCTCTCTCAAAAACCGTTAAGACAGCACAAGGAAAGTCTCGGGGCCTACGGACGGGTATCAACCCCATCCGAGCCCACCTATGAAAGTTGGGATTATTATTCGTTATGGAATCTCCTACGAACGTTTTGAGGCGATCCGAGCTCGTCTACGAAAGTTACGGTCATTCGTAGTTTCGGAATCGTTTAGGAACAAAACTCTTTTGAAAACCAAACTTTTACGCAACTTTTGAAATTTGGTCATACAGAAGACATAAGGACCATAATTCGACTACATTAAGAATACAAATATCAAGAAGTAAATAAGAATTATGGACATTCTCGGATCGCAAGAATAGAGTTACCTCGGGGCTCGTGTCATAACTTACTTTCAACTAAGACATGCCAAAAGAAAGAAAGGTTGAGCTTTACATACCTTGGCCGCCCCCTAAACTAATCCAAACTTACGTCTCGGCTTCTCCCGATCTACAATGACATCATTAGGTATCAACCATTAGCCATAACCATCGAAGAATTCAATTCCAAGTCTTCATCTTATCTACGGAAATTTGGGCAGCATTTCCCCTATAAACTCAACATCCCCGAGAATTCAACTCGGCCAAATCATCAACAACCATACCATCAATCATATAAATAACATCAATGATCGATTCAAAACATATTCTAACATTGGCAATCTTCTTCCACATAATTCGACGGCATTCCATTTATATTCAAATAAACCACATACAATCAAGCCAACTCCATCGATTACGCACTCGAGTACTAATCCAAAACCACTCAAACAAGTTTCAAGAACGTTTCAAACAATCCACGCAATATTCAAACAATCCACACAATACACCATGGAACCCGAAACCTCCCCAACTCAACATGAACAACAATAACATATTTCTTCCTTCCAAATTCATGAACTACATCAATAATCTACACGTCTACAACATTATTTCCATAAATTCAAGAAAGCATATTAAAATCACATTAGCTTCCAAACGGCCCACACGATCACAACTTCAATCTTGAACCATTAAATCCTCATTTTACCTCATAAAATCCACAACGACGTCAACTAGAATACTAAATAACATTAGTTCATTTTTCCTACACCATACACACCTACACGGCCACTTCCACAAACATAACTTCATAGTTTCATTCATTTCTACATATCACAACATGCACAAACACCTATAAAACATGTAGAGAAGATCAAAGCTCACCTCCTTCCCTTAAATTTTTCCACTCGGCTAGGGTGTTCATGGCAACAACGAACGATTTACTCGCTCCAACGACTACTCCACGTTGTAGAGGACCCTCCAATTCGTAGAAAAGCTTGAAGGAAATAATTTTTCTTGACAAATTTTTAGGGGTCACATTCGGCCAGCCCCTTGGCCGAATGGTTCTCCCATTTTTCTCCATCTCTCTTGAACTTTCTAAGGGGTGAGGAAATGATGAATAATTCTTGCTTGTCTCCAACCACTTATATATATATATATATATATATATATATATAAATACATGCACATGGCCGGTCACATGCCTCTCATTTTCTCTCCAATTTTCTAGATTTTTCTTAAGTGGAAGAATGAATTTTTGGTCTTGCTTTTCATGACTTGTACATATATATACACTTAGCTCCCTCAAATATAAAATGAACACATGTTCCATTTCATGGCTTGAAAATATTGGCCAACCATGGGTGGGACCCATGCCAACATGGACGGCCACCTTGGCCTCTTGGCCATTTCATGAAATTATTTTTCCAACTTTTAGCCTCCAATTTCTCCTCATCCCAAATTTACCCTTAATACTCCATACCAATAAAAAGGTGAATATGCAAATTATGCTTAAAACATAGTCGGAAAATAGCCTTGTCCATAACTTGTCGCAACTAACTCGGAATATCCCAACGTACAAAATACGGGATATAACATCCTTCCCCCCTTTAGAACATTCGTCCTCGAATGTTCAACTAATCTTACAGGGTCTTTTAAGCACTTCGGGGGGGGGGGGTCCTTTTACTACAATTGTCACTGTCACTCCAAGTGTCCTCCCGGGTTCGTTATGTCTGCTAACACACTTTTGTACCTTTCGCTCGAAGATCTTTCTCGTTCTTTACTCTCCTGTTACACCTTCTGCCACGGCTTCTGCAAGAACATGCGAAAGTGTCCAAGTTAGCCTAAGAAATACCTCAGCGTCGCCTCACTAACCCTTATGTTCTACCTTGTCTTCTCTTCTCTTGTCTTACAACCGGTATTGCGACAGATCCTTAGTTGCCCATAGTCGCGTCTCATCTGTCTACAGCACTAATCCTAGTTTGATAATTGGCTTAAACCATCATTACAATTTTCCGTAATGTACCCAAAATATCACAACTACATCGTCCTTGTGCAACTTGTATAACGTATGTTCAACCCTAGACATGGTCCTTCCGTCCTCTGGCTTATCCTACTCTACATATCTTATTCATACCAAAACTCGCTCGTCCCATTTACCGTATTTCTTTCCCTTCCTTTAATCACTCTTAACTTCCTCTCTTTCTATCATAAAGGGTTTTCTATTCCCTCTCCTTTATTACTTACAAGTTGCAACAACATTTGCGAACGACTCCATAGCCACTTCTGATCCTACAATCTAGTATTCCATCACTATCCTTCATACTATCTCTGAAGTCATTCAATACCATACTCTTGTCATACTCTTTTCTCTTTTTTTCTTCATACGCGTCCATTTTCTAGCGTCCTGTCATTCGAGGTTTCTGCAAAACTTCTCACACCGCCTCAACTACCATCCTTGTCACGACCCGACTAGGGCCGCGACTGGTACCCGAGGCTGACCACCGGGCACCACCCATTCTATTCCTTATCTTGCCTTCATTCATATTTCTTATCATCATAATCATAGAAAACGACTTTCACATGGAACATATTTACTTATATATAACGTAGGCCCTTTGGGCTATCAAGATAATAATATACATAGGCTTTCATTTACATAATGACTATGGGACCATACTACCCACACGTACGTATCTACGAGCCTCTCCGGAATACTAGACATATAGACGGGACAGGACCCCGTCATGCCCAAACCATATATATATATACACAAAATAACATCTCAAAAGTAGCACCTCCGGAATAAAGAGGACTCGCAACTCCGTTGATGGCTTTTGCGATCGGCACCGCCTCCTTCGTCTACTGTGGGCATGAACACAGCGTCGAAAGAAAAGGACGTCAGTACGAATATTGTACTGAGTATGTAAGGCGTGAATGAAATAAATATAATAGGGAAATCATAAAGGCACAGGGCAAAAACATAACTTTCGACTGGGCACCTGTGGCACGTATTCTACATATAGCATATCATATAAGCTACCATGGCACGCACCTTGTCTTATCATACATACGTTATCATATAGGACATACAATATCGTATATGCATTATCATATCATACATACATCATCATAGCATGCACACATTACCATATCATACACATATCATCATCATTGTTTCACGTCCGGGTACCCATCGTATGCAGCCCACCAGTGGTGGTCATGTCCGTCCTTTTCTTGGTACGGTGTAGTCGCACGCAGCCCACTGGTGGTGGTCATGTCCGCCCTTTTCCAGGTACGGTGGAATCATATCAACAACTCCCATGTGCAGCCCACTAGTGGTGGTCATGTCCGGCCTTCTAGACGCGGTGTAGTCGCACGCAGCCCACTAGTGTTGGTCGTGTCCGGCCAATTAGGCGCGGTGGAATCATGTCATCATATACTCATCATACACTTAACATTATTAACATTCATTACATACACACATAAATGCATACATCATCTCATCGTATCCTGGAGTTCATAAGTGTCATAGTCATGTCGGGGTGACGTAAGATCGTGGAACCCCGATGAGGTTATGGAGTAATAGAATCATCATGCCTCGCCTTGAAGGGATTACTATTATAAGGCGAGCGTACATAAGAAAGAACACTAATAGAACCATACTTAGGGCTTGACTTCGTGGCTGTCGTTTTTCATCCTAGGACTCTTTAGACCTTACTTATCATCGTCAATTATCATACTAGTGCCTTTTCCCTTTTCTTGATCTTATACGCGTATAGCTCCCTCATATGTATGTCTCTCATCCTTTCTCTCGTATGGCTATTTATCACATTTGGGATCTAGGAGACTGTCAGTCATGCCTTGAAAGGAAAGGGACTAATCATCATTTTATCTCATATGAGCTTTTCGTGACTTTAGGATTTCGTGGACTCGTGGACTCATTTTCGATACATACATACATAGAGAAGTCATAGGAAGATAAGAGGAGTCATACCATAGATTATGCTTTAGAAAGGAAGGTTGAGCCTTACATACCTTTGTCGTTTACTATTCGATTGCTTGCTCGTTCTTCTTTAAATGCTCGCGTCTTTACCTTCAAGAGGATTCACATCGACATTAGTTAGTCAATCGAGAGCGTACTTTCTAAGCTATAGAAAATTGGGCAGCATTTCCTTTGTTTATACTAACCTTCCGTCATATTCCATACCAACCCATAACAACGATCATAATATCATAAACAATAAGCATCATCCATTCGCATTATCCACATTTAGGAATTCCACCCCAATTTCTCCATATTCATGACCAAGTTCCCTATCGTGTTCTTTCATATACAATACCTATTTCATGTTCTAAATATCATTTATAACGTATTCATAATCTCAACATATCAATATTCGCAACTCAAACCAAACTTATTCATAAACAACACTATTGTCACAATTATGACCCATCTCATATATTCTTTTGTAATGCAAGTGTTTCAACTTAATAATACTTTAAATATCATGAAAATACCATAAAACATACCTTAGATGGTAGAGGAACAAGCCTCGGATGATATTACACCTCTTTCTCCAAAACCCTATTTTCTCTTTCTTGAGTTTTCTTGATTTGGATGACTTTTGTTGGGTTTCCTTCACTTGATTCACTTCAAATCTAGATGTTGATCCTTGATTTCTCTTCTTTCCTTATGGGTGAAAGGTATGGAATATTCTAGAGAGGTTTTGAGGTGTGAAGGAATGGGAGATGGAACGGAAATGAAATGAAATTATCCCTTATATTAATCACAAAAGCTGATTTTTAATGAACAGTCGTCGGCTGTACATTGGTCGTAAACCACAGTTTACGGACCGGATACCAGTTTACGGTCCGTCCTTCGTGGTCGTTTTTAAGCTTAAGAAAAACAGAAAGCTAAGCTGAGGACATAGTAGTTTACGACTCTGTTTACGGGCCGTATACCAGTTTACGGTCCGTATTCTGGGTCGTGTTTAACCTTTTTCACACTTAACAGAAAGTTGAAATTCTTGACATGTTGAAGGACGATGGCAGTTTACGGTCCGTAAATCACTTTACGGGCCGTATTCTGCTTTATGACCACTGGGCTGAATTGCAATTTCTGCAACTCCCTTATTTCCAAACTTCATGGTTATTCATTCCCTAATTAGTAAACGTCGTAGATTTATACTCTTCGTTTGTCTACTCATTTATGCTCATGGAAAAATTTCTGAGGTGTAACATTCTTCCCCCCTTTTGGAACATTCGTCCTCGAATGTTCGACACTCGGGGATTCTAAAAAATTTTGCCAGAGTTTCCTTTGTAATGTGGCACTACCTCTTTGTTACAACAACCCACAATATCTTTACCTCACAGGGCTACAACACAATAGCCATATAGATTGGCCACCCACGACCCCATATACATAAAAGTAAAGCATTACATACCTTAAAATCTCGATGTCTCATCATACTTATTCCGTAGGCTGAAATTTGTGCGGGCATTTGGATCTTATGATTCCTTCTGCTTCTCAGGTCATCTCTTCTCCATTATTATTTCTTCACAAGCTTTAACTGAGGCTACTTATTTGTTTTTAAGCCTCCGTACTCACCTATCTAATATGACAATGGTTTTTCCAGCTAATCTTCTATCACTTGGACATCACTTACGGGTATTTCCAAATTAGGAGGGGTAAATTTAATTTGTAAGCCCCTTGGCCTACCTTGCGCACAATTCCCGAAGGTCTAATTCACCGGTGACTTATCTCCCCCTTCTTGCTAAATCTCATGACGCCCTTTATTGGCGATACTTTTAAGGATACCCGGTCTATCACTTGAAATTCTACCTCTCGCCGATCCCTTTTTCTTGCTCAATAATGATATCACGTCTTACATGGTTTGTAAATATATCTCACTTGGTTTCATTGGCAACGCATAATTGCTAGCAGGTTACCTAATCGTTCTTGAGTGATTCGTGTGCATACTCCCATACATATACACGTATCCATATCCGTATACATTTTCATGTTCGTAGCCATGTTTTCATTCATACTTGCATTCATCTACTTAGCATTTCTATACCCCTGTCACCTTTGTACTAGTATTTCGTATCTTATACACATCGCATACATTACATTTGCTTAGCATATCCATACTCATACTGATTCCATATACATAGCGTTTACATGGCATATTTGACCACGAGGGTTCGGTGTTGCTCATAGGCACATACACACATGAGGTCGTAGGCATCTTTGGCACCGTTACTATCGTCGTTCATTTCACCTATCCTTCACATCTTAGGGTCTATCGTTCAATTCCTATACTTATGTTCTCTCCACTCGCCCCCCCCCCCTTCCCCCCTTTAAGGGTCTTGGCCGAACCATTTATCCATCGTCTGTCCTTTCAAACCTTTAATTTCATTTTTTTTTCATACCCCCTACTATACTACATCTTACTCAGGCCATTTCCCGTGATTTATAACTTATATTTTTGTGGTCAATGATACATGCATAGCAACGGAACAAGGATGTGTTCACTTCTACGGCGATTGTGGGTCGATGCTCTCTAATTAACAACTTTCGCCCCTAGATAATCACAATAGTAGTATGTCTAGTTATACCACTCTATGACTTGCCTTCTTCTATACCTAAATTTTTCTTTAGCATCATCCTTCCCTCTTTCTCGTCATTCCACATTATTCCTCCCTCCCCCATGCACCTTATAGCAATCGTAATCGCGCTTTCCTTTCACCATTTTGGTCTTCCTTTGTTTTCACGGATCTAAGTTCCTGTACTACCAACACCTTTTATCGCCTCTCGTTTTACTCTCATGTTTCACTCGACATTGATTTTTCAAACCCGTCATAACCATGTTATATTTGTCATCGCTAATAGCTTTACTCTCTCGCCTTATAGTCGCATAGCCAACTCATAATTCATCATGGCTACTTCTCTCTCCGACTTATTCTTTTTTACACTTTACTCGTTCGCCTTAGATGGAGGGTATTCGTAAGAGATACATTTTCCTTCCCTCATAATACAACTTATTTTTGAGCACACATATTCGTATATTTCCTCTCCCTTCTATGTTCGTACTCAATTCTCTACATTCTCTCTCTTTCTACCACATTAACTCCTTTTCATAATCAACCCTTTATTCCTCTCTCATGGGATTCTATCCTTCACTCAATACCGCTTTGTCATTTAAATATATCACCTTTGTACACTCCGCTCCCAATCACTCGTTTACTAGTCTTCTCTCCCTTCATTTCTATCTACGGCTTTCGCAACTTCCTCTCTCTTTCTCTTCTTTTCTTCTTTTTCTAAGGAAAATCTCAGCAGGATTTATCTTATAAACATAACAATCCCGATCCTTCACATAGCCTAATAAAATACGTCCCATGCCTTACTAAGGCACTTATCGGACATTCATAATACGCAACTCAACAACATAAAGTCACTTACCATTAAAGGATATAAATAACGGGGCTTGTCCCATACGTTGTGCTTGCACACTCACTCTAGGATTCCATTATATATTTATTCATACATATATTATTATATGACACACACCTCCCATCAACTTACTTATGAATCATGATTTTTTTTGCTATCATTAGGTCACTAGCAATTATTGTCACCCCAAATTGTTGGGTTGGTTCAAGTTTCTCACCTCAACAAAGTCACCACACCGGGAATATATACAACATAGAACCCGAATCAATCGGTACATTCATACCATAAGAGATTAACAAAAAAAATATACCTGGGTTAATATCAGAGGGATACTCGGGATTCTGTCGCCCGTACCGATGCATAAGGATGACGGCGGGATCCCCCTTAGGGCTGGGCATCTCTCTTTGATCTCTATCACCTCCTTCTAACACCGCGGCCTTGGCCTTGGTGGCCGTGCTAATGATGAAGAGCCGGCTACCACCCCCGTAGACCGAACCTTGTCTTTACCACGTAGTGACAGATAATCGTGCATAAAGTGGCCTGGCCGAGCACAAATATAACAAACGTCCAACCCCAAGAGGCACGGTCCAGAATGTAACTTCCTGCATTGACTACATCGTGGCGCAGGTGGACTCATTTGGCTCGAATCGCCCCTATTCCGAGAACCGGGAACTCGAGACTCGGGGCGGCCTAGAAGTAGTAGATCCATCAAATCTAAGTCCAGGAAACTGTGGAGGAGCACCAGTTGTTGGAAAAACCGAGTGCCTAGAGAATTGTTGTCTCGGAACGCCCCTAAACTCATAATCAAACCTTGAGGAATAAGCTCTTTTTCTCCGACCCCTATTATCATAATGGTCCCATCCCCGCCGCTGAGCTTGGGCGGCTACTAACTGAGTTAATAGGAGAATGGCCTGTCTCATTTCTTGGCCCGAGGTATCTGGAGAAGGGACTGGGGGTGCGGGAGCTACAATTGGGACTTCCCTCTGATCCTCTGTAGTGGGTGGGGTACGTGGAATGCGCAATAGGGCCTTATTTTGGGGTTCACTCTCCCCCACGTCCTTAGATGGCCCTTGTTCCAGCCCTTCTGCAATCACCGCTTTGCCCTTCTGGGCGGTAGTAGCTTTTCCTTTCATCTTCTTTGCTGAAATTATAAACGCACCATTAAAGAGGGGAAAATCTTATAACATGGCTCTACCGCACGATCTCATAAGAAGAAAGATGGTCATTTTTCCTAAATGCCCTGTAGCCTCTTGTTTATTAGCGTGGCGCGCAACACACCATAAACAAGACTCTACTAGACACGGCTCGTAGACACTTCCTAGGACTGAACTGCTCTGATACAACTTCTGTCACGACCCGACTAGGGCCGCGACTGGTACCCGAGGCTGACCACCGGGCACCACCCATTCTATTCCTTATCTTGCCTTCATTCATATTTCTTATCATCATAATCATAGAAAACGACTTTCACATGGAACATATTTACTTATATATAACGTAGGCCCTTTGGGCTATCAAGATAATAATATACATAGGCTTTCATTTACATAATGACTATGGGACCATACTACCCACACGTACGCATCTACGAGCCTCTACTGGAGTACTAGACACCTGGAAGGGACAGGACCCCGTCATGCCCAAAATATATATATATACACAAAATAACATCTCAAAAGTAGCACCTCGGAATAAAGAGGGCTCGCAACTTTATTGATGGCTCCATGGCCGTCTCCCTGTCTACCTGTGGGCATGAACACAGCGTCCAAAGAAAAGGACGTTTGTACGAATATTGTACTGAGTATGTAAGGCGTGAATGAAATAAATATAATAGGGAAATCATAAAGGCACAGGGCAAAAACATAACTTTCGACTGGGCACCTGTGGCACGTATTCTACATATAGCATATCATATAAGCTACCATGGCACGCACCTTGTCTTATCATACATACGTTATCATATAGGACATATATATATATCGTATATATTATCATATCATACATACATCATATACGCACATGCACACATTACCATATCATGCACGTCCGCCGCATGTGGTGGTCATGTCCGTCCTTTTCTTGGTACGGTGTAGTCGCACGCAGCCCACTGGTGGTGGTCATGTCCACCCTTTTCCAGGTACAGTGGAATCATATCAACAACTCCCATATGCAGCCCACTAGTGGTGGTCATGTCCGGCCTTCTAGACGCGGTGTAGTCGCACGCAGCCCACTAGTGTTGGTCATGTCCG
The DNA here is from genome assembly GCF_029784015.1 of Lycium ferocissimum. NCBI lineage: Eukaryota > Viridiplantae > Streptophyta > Magnoliopsida > Solanales > Solanaceae > Lycium > Lycium ferocissimum. Next base: position 26,772 of record NW_026727370.1, read on the forward strand.
GCCAATTAGGCGCGGTGGAATCATGTCATCATATACTCATCATACATTTGGTATCATTACATACACACATAAATGCATACATCATCTCATCGTATCCTGGAGTTCATAAGCGTCTATAGTCATGTCGGGGTGACGTAAGGTCGTGGAACCCCGATGAGGTGTCACGACCCAGCCCCGTAGGCCGTGACACGTGCCCGAGTTGGACACTCATATGTACCCTTACCCCACATAAGCGTAATAGCAAAATAAACATATATAATAATTAAAGATATTATCGGATGGCGCGCGAAAGTATGACGCACGAAGGCCGATCGGGCGGGTCACAAAGTATATACACAATCCCCAACGCACACAAACGTACGGCAACATATGTTTTAACCCACTATACTGTTACACATCTCTGACCGAAAACATAAACATATGACGGGACGGGGCCCCGTCGTACCCCGAAATCCGAATGTACATACATATCGGAAAAATCATTCAAAATATCTCGAACAAGGGACCCGGTGGGCGATAGATGACTAAGCGGGCGGATCGCAAAGCGCGTGTCTTATGGGCATGAAACATACGTTCGCACGGAAAATCATCGAATATGTAAAGGCATAATAAATAATATCGTATATGCGAATTAGTGCAGCTAATCAATATGCATATCGTAATCATAAATAATGCGGACGAAAAATATATGCCAAAACTCTTTACCATATCGCCCCGACACCGGCGCCACAATCATAACAGCATCATCGTATGGCCATTGAAGCATAATCATCAAATGTCGTAGGCGTACATGGCACATCATACACCACAACCCATGTACGTATAATACCTCGCCCTCAGTCGAGCACGGCGAACAATGAGAGAAATACCTTGAGAACATATTGGCCCATCGGTATGGAAATATTTGCATCCACGAATGGAGTAGTGAGAAACTAAATGCAATAAAAATGTCCTAGAGACTCAATGAGGCATAGCGAATGACGGATCAAAGTAATGAAATCGGACGGAATCATATTAAGCGAGTTGGATATCATAATGAATTACGGAGAAATAACCTTTCTACGATCATTTTCATATTCCAAAATAGTTTATAAGACTTAAGGAAATATTTAAAATAATTTTTCATTTAGTAGTTAAAATAGTAGTTAAAACGTTTCCCTAAAACCGCTCGAAGACCAATCATAAACATAAAAGGATAAAACCGGAATTAGTGGGTCCACCTCGGGGCAACCGTGGGCTTGAATCACGTATATTAGGCCTATGGAATCATCCATATGGATCTTAGGGACGTTCCATTACTTTCTAGGCAATCTATGAACATTTGCATAAATCTTTCAATCAAAACGTACTTAAAGGATTCAATTCTATTGAACAAAAGGGGCATGTTCAAACGCGGATTGAAAGTCGTAACACTTTCAAGGCGCAAATCCGATCCTAGTACACTTAGATCATGCCAAGAGAGAAATAGGAAAGCTTTACATGTCTTTTGCGCCTTTTTACGCTCTCCAAAACTCAATTCTCTTTTCGTCCAAAACCTATAAATGGTCAAGTTTACCATAAGTTAACCATAAGGCTTTAGCATTCATTTTAAACTAATTCTTGTCTAACAAAATTCGGCAAAAGGACCTCCCCTATAATTATGACGCCCCGAGAATTTAACTCGGCTCAAATACCAACAAACAACCAAACCAATAACATTAATCCACAACAAGAATCACAAACCAACGCGAATAGTCTTAACTTTCAACATAAGGCAACAACTCCCGACTACTTTGCGTTTATAATTCAATATCCATATTTTCCTACTCATTCACTCACCAACATCATTTAGAGACATTTCATATAATTTTACATATTATTCGCAAAATATATAAATTTCCACCGAAGCCATAACTCGTCCAAAACTTCCATTTTTCAACAAACATATTCATAACGCATTTTCCTTCCTCAAATTCATCAACAACCATCATAACTAGCACCTAAACAATGTAATTTCATAATTCCATCATACTATGTTGGAAACGCACACTTTCCTATAGCAACATGTATGAAATTCTAATTCAAACTTAAAGCGTTAAGTCTCCAATTACATCGTAACGATCGCAACGACACAACTAACATATTAAACAAAATAAGTTCAACATGATTCATCACCCTATACACCATGCCAACATGCATATTTCCAACTTCCTTCCATTTTCGTTCTACTTTCATTTTCAATACAAATTCCACAACAATCACAACTATAATACAACATAAAATTCAATATGATCTTACTACATATATTCGGCCATATGCTTCCATACACACTAACTTTGCTACCTTCCAAATTTCCATATTTCTATGCTTTCAACTCATTTTCATATGCTACAACACACACAAACCTTCAAAACATAATTAGGACGGATGAATTCTTACCTTACACTTCCAACTTTTTCACTTCCTCAAGTTGTCCAAGCGATGAAACCAAGACTTAATCTTCCAAACCAACTATGCCAAGTCGAAAAGGGACCTTGAATTGGTATGATTGCCACAAGAAAACAACTTGGAAATCAAGATGGAAAGACTTGGAATTTTTTCTCTCCTTTCTCCTATGCTCGGCCGAGAGGCTTGTTTGGTGTTGTTCTTCAAATTTCTTTTGTTTTCTTGAATTTTCTTGAAGCCTCCCTTATTCTTAAATTAATTAAATGGTCACATGGATGATCACATGACCATTCTCCATGGGTTTGGGCCTCCCCCATGGCTCTCACCCTTCCTTTTTTTTTTTTGGGCTCAATTCTTATATTTTTTTCAAGCCCATTAATGATGGGTCGTTTTGGGAAATTCACGGAACTAATTTACGAGATTCCAATTTTGCCCTTACCTTCCTTAATACTCCCGCGTCAATATTTCCTTGTTCATCACATGAACACTAAGTAGAATCCAATGGATACCTTAATTCCCACCATTTCGAATTATTTCGATTTTTTTAAGAATCAAATGCGAGGTATAACATGAGGTTATGGAGTAATAGAATCATCATGCCTTGCCTTGAAGGGATTACTATTATAAGGCGAGCGTACATAAGAAAGAACACTAACAGAACCATACTTAGGGCTTGACTTCGTGCTTGTCGTTTTTCATTCTAGGACTCTTTAGACCTTACTTATCATCGTCAATTATCATACTAGTGCCTTTTCCCTTTTCTTGATCTTATACGCGTATATCTCCCTATAGTCATAGGCTCATCATCACATTCATGTCATACTCTTCATTTTATCTCATATGAGCTTTTCGTAGCGTGGACTCATCATTTCCGATACATACATACATAGAGAAGTCATAGGAAGATAAGAGGATTCATACCATAGATTATGCCTTAGAAAGGAAGGTTGAGCCTTACATACCTTTGTCGTTTACTATTCGATTGCTTGCTCGTTCTTCTTTAAATGCTCGCGTCTTTACCTTCAAGAGGATTCACATCGACATTAGTTAGTCAATCGTGAGAGCGTACTTTCTAAGCTATAGAAAATTGGGCAGCGTTTCCTTTGTTTATACTAACCTTCCGCCATATTCCTTACCAGCCCTCCACAATCATAACAACGATCACAATATCATAACCAGTAAGCATCATCCATTCGCATTATCCACATTTAGGAATTCCACCCCAATTTCTCCATATTCATGACCAAGTTCCCTATCGTGTTCTTCCATATACAATACTTATTCCATGTTCTAAATATCATTTATAACGTATTCATAATCTCAACATATCAATATTCGCAACTCAAACCAAACTTCTATTCATAAACAACACTATTGTCACAATTATGACCCATCTCATATATTCTTTTGTAATCCAAGTGTTTCAACTTAATAATACTTTAAACATCATGAAAATACCATAAAACATACCTTAGATGGTAGAGGAACAAGCCTCGGATGATATTACACCTCTTTCTCCAAAACCCTATTTTCTCTTTCTTGAGTTTTCTTGATTTGGATGACTTTTGTTGGGTTTCCTTCACTTAATTCACTTCAAATCTAGATGTTGATCCTTGATTTCTCTTATTTCCTTATGGGTGAAAGGTATGGAATATTCTAGAGAGGTTTTGAGGTGTGAAGGAATGGGAGATGGAACGAAAATGAAATGAAATGATCCCTTATATTAATCACAAAGCCGATCTTTTTTTAATGAATCGTCGGGTCGAGCGGTGGTCGTAAACCACGGTTTACGGACCGTGATGTTATTATGGTCCGTCCTTCGTGGTCGTTTTAAGCTTAAGAAAAAAAAAGCTAAGGCGAGGACATGGTAGTTTACGACTCGGTTTACGGGCCGTATACCGTTTTACGGTCCGTATTACGGGTCGTGTTTAACCTTTTTCATACTTAACGAGAAAGTTGAAATTCTTGACATGTTGAAGGACGATGGCGTTTACGGTCCGTAAATCACTTTACGGGCCGTATTCGCATTACGACCACCTGGTCAATTGCAATTTCTGCAACTCCCTTATTTCCAAACTTCATGATTATTCATTCCCTAATTAGTAAACGTCGTAGACTTATACTCTTCGTTTGTCTACTCATTTATGCTCATGGAAAATTTCTGAGGTATAACAATCCTGACCTTTATCCATTTATTACTGGTTTCCCGATCTCACTAGCTTATTTAAATAAGGGGGGGTCTCATTTGTAGCTTAAGCTTCCATATCAAACATATTACCGTATCAATTGTGTCACGATGTGGTTAATTCCCGTAGGCCGTGTGACTAGTGCCCGAAGCCGGGCACCCAAACACATTCATTAATCCGAATCACATACGATGGCTTATGCGTATACAAATATCGTACACGCTCAAATTATCTCAAACCCCGTCTCAAACACAAACATATATATATCGAAGCCGGCAAGGCTATCAAATGGCGCAACGGCCTAAAACATATATACAAGTGTGCCGACAGGGCGCCACGGCGAATGGATGGGACCGCACAACATATAACATACGAACACACCCGTACGAATAGGTACAACCCACATATACGTCTACGTACCTCTAATGACCAACGTAATCATACGACGGGACAGGCCCCGCCGTACCCCCGAACAAACAAATACATATGCAACGAACGAATATATACCAAAATGTAGGCTCCGAATAAGGGGAGCACTCAATAGTTTTCTAGACGAGAAAAAGGGTGTCCTAGATCGGCGGATCACCGAACCGTGCGTTCGTACTCGCGGCATGATCCACCGAAGAAAGCGGGGTCGAAATATGTACCGAGTATGCAAAAGCGAAGATATAGTAAAAAATCTCGAGTCATAATCGAAAAAAGTAGAAAAAGTAAGTGTTATATCCGCATTTTTGCATATTCGGAAAATTCGAAATAATTTGACTTATGAGAAAGGAGGCCATATTTGGATTTATTTTAGTATGTGTATGCCGGTTACGGAAGTTTGAATGTGGAAACATTGGAGAAGGCCTAAGGGAAAAATTGGAATTTTGAAAATTTATTTCGGAAATTGCAAAATATGATTCATGGAAAATTGGGCTCAAAATAATAAAAGAGATCGAGGCCCAATTGGAAAGGCCCAACCGGTCATGTCCCATGGCCCAATCCATGGAAAATTATTTTCCCATGTGATAATTATGGGACCATAAGATAAATAAGCCATCTTATCTTATGGAATGTTCAAGAAAACAAAAGAAATTGAAAGAAAAAAAAGAAGAGCAGTTCGGGTAAGGGAGAAAGAAAGGAAAGAAAGAAAAGAAAAAAATTCTAGCTCTTTAATCTTGGAAAAAAATTTGGGATTTGTTGTGCAATACTACTAAGTGCAAGATTCTCTACAACTTGATATAAATATCTTGGCAAAAGGGGAACTCTAGAGACAAGTGAGGAACTTGGAAGAAAGGTAAGAATTTTATGCTTTTGTTATGATATGGAAGGTATATGCATGATGTAGTGTGTGGAAATAAATGAAAAGCATGAAAATTTTGGTGTGCTAGAAGTATATGCATGTTGGCCGTGTATATGTGTATGTGTTGCAAGTATAGGATGACTTGAATTCATGTATTAATCTAGTGGTTGTTATGGTAGAAATTGTGTTGGAAGTGAAAGTTGAATGAATTAGTGAAGGTTGGAAAAACTAGTATGTGGCCGTGGGATGCAAGGGTGAAATGGAAATGAAATAAGTTGTTAGTATGTTAAGTGTGTTATGATGAAGTAAATAAAAGGATAATAATTCTTGTCATCATGGAAAAATGGTTGCTATGTGTTATGAGAAATTATGCAAGTTTGTAGTAACTTATGTAAATATGGAAATGAAAGTAGTGAGAGGCAAATTAGGATTCTCATTGATGAAGTTGGAAGATATAAATATGTCATAAGCATGTTTGCTAAAAGATTGGAAGTTGTGGGTGAATTATGTCTTTGGTAGGAAACTTGTATATTGTGTATATCTTATGTATACTTGGTGAAAATGATATGATATGCCTCCGGATTGTGTTGTAATGATCTTGATTAATATGTTGAGATTGAATTGGAAATACGAAGTTGGAAACGGAAATTATTGTGTTATGTCGGAAGGATGGTTAGTTGTGCCATATTGCGTATTTTACAATACTTGTTGTTGTTGTTGGATTGTTGGGTTGTTGATATGATATTTGAGCCGAGATGATTCTCGGGGATGTTATACATATAGGGGAAGCGCTGCCGAAATTTCGGTAGCCAAATGTGAACCTAAGATTGGAATGTTAATCCTCATGAATAGTAATGCGGTAAAGGTGACCATTTACGTATTTTTGACGAAACGGGATTGGAGATAAAGCAAGCGTAAGACGTCCGCAAGGTATGTAAGGCTTACCCCTTCTTTCTTTGGCATGTCTTAGACGTGTAGGCTTGATTTCACGCCTCGGGGACTTTCCAAATTCTAGGAATCCGAGATTGAAAATGGCTACTATTCATTCAGTAGAATTGAAGGGAATGCTTATGTATAGTTGCAAAAGAATTGTCCAAGTGTCTAGAAATTGTATGAATAGGATCCGGTTACCCTAAAGACCCTAATAGGTAATGTCATGAAGCGTATTATACGTAAATTCGCATGCCACCACATTTGGCCGAGGTGGGGCCACGCGTCCCGAGGTTTCCGTATGACGTACCGTTTGACATATTTTTGTGAAACTTAAAGAAAGCCTTTGGCTATTATCTTACTTACTATACAATAGTTGTTTGATGGTTCCCTTGAATTGTATGATATGTTTGATACGTAAAGTGTCCGTGGAAGTTCATAACTTTTACTTATTAATCCCGTCAACCGAAATCATGTTTATGCGCTTTTAAATGACGATGAATATAGTTGGTCCTTGAGTTTTGGAACAAGGAATTGGTTATTTACTTGTTATATGCATATGACCTCTCACTACTCGCTCGTGCATGTTATGCTATGTCCTCCACCGAGTCCCGGCCGGGTATGTATTCGTGCACGACTATTGCATTGTTCACCGAGTCCCTCCCCGGAGGCCGGGCACGCTATTTATACATATACGATTCACTTACCGAGTCCCTCACCGGAGGTCGGCACGTGCATACGCATATGATTATATGATTACCATACATGATGTTTGTACGATTTATTTACCGAGTCCCTGCCGGGGGCCGGGTACGTTATATGTGCATACCGATTTAATGATATGATGTGGGTATACATGATACATGTTTCTCGTGGTGAGTTCTAGTTTTCCCGACCCTATGCTTAACTTGATATAGTCTAGATTGGTTACGGTTCTATTTATCGTGTTTATCGCTTTACATACTCGCACTACCTATTTCGCACCGACCCCTTTCTTCGGGGGTCGCGTTCATGCCGCGTGTGCGAGATATACGTCCGGGTGAGCCGCCGCCTTAGGGTCCCCGTTCGGGCCTATTTTGAGAGAGCTCCTTGTTCGGAGCCCGCATTTTGGCTGATCTTTTGCTATGTTCATGTATATTGTTCGGGGTACGGCGGGGCCCCGTCCCGTCATATATACATATATCCGTATGTTCGTTTGTGTATAGAGGCATCGTAGACATAAAGTGTGGGTTATGGTTCCGTCCGTACGCATGTGTATGCGATATACGTTTGGGCGGTTATTTATCCGCGCGCGCCTCGCCGGCTCGCCTATGTATGTATTTATGTAATATGATGGCCGTGTGTGGCCTTTGTTGGTATTTTCCGAGTGCAGTTGATTTTTGGTTGGTAGGAAAAACAGAGAGAAACTCGGATTTTTCCAAAATATTCGAGTTATTATCTTATTGATTTTCTTGTTAACATATGCGATACGTGTGTTAGCACGTACGGGTGCCCGGGGCCGGGCGCTAGTCGCGGCCCACGGGGTTGGGTCGTGACAAAAGTGGTATCGAGCGGTCGGTCCTCGGAATGTCTCGCAGCCGTGTCTAGTAGAGTCCCGTTTATCGGTGTGTTGCGCACCACATCTATAAGCAGGAGGCTACGGACATTTAGGATTTTGCTTTTTTTTTTTTCGATCTTAGATCGTGCGATAGAGCGGTATTATCGGGATGACTTCCTCTAATAATGTTATGTTTTCGCCGATGCCACCGAGAAAGACGACAATTGCCCGGCGGGGCAAGACTACCGCGGGAGAGGGGGCCGGGCCCGTAGAGTTACTAGGGCCATGCCCGGCCCCCGAGTCGAGATCGTGCCGGCCGGCTAGTTCTCGCCACCCATCACCGTCCGAGGAATAACAATTACGGCTAGCAGCGCGGCACGAGGGCGGCCCCACCGCCCGCCCCCGAGATTCGAGTGCCCGAGCCTCCGGCCTCCGCGGCACTCGAGGCGGAGGTTCAAGTACGGGGACGCCGTTCGATTCGCCGTACCGACGGCCGGGACGGTGTCCGAGTCAAACTTATTGGAGATGATTTTTTCGGGGGACGCGACGACCGCAGGGCCCGATATTTTCCGACTTGCAATCCGCGCAGTTCTTCGGTCAAAGCCCGGAGGAGGACCCTCGGAGTTTGTCGAGAGACGCGACGCACGTTGCGACTTGTTAAGGCCTCCGAGACCGAGTCTGTCGAGTTCGCGTCGTATCGGCCGCACGACATTGCGGCCAATTGGTGAGTCTTGGGAGCTATCTAGAGGTGAGGGGCTCCCCACCGTGTGGGACGAGTTCGTGGAGGCTTTTCTCGCCCATTTTCACCCCCCGAGAGATTAGACGCGCCAGATTCACGGTTTATACATTTGAGCCACGGGTGGTAGGAGCGTGCGAGAGTACGATTAAGGAGTTTGACTCCATAGCCGATACGCTCCTCACGTGGTAGGAGACATGGTCGATCGAGCACACCGCATGTCATGGGGGTTGGATGACTATTTGATTGACAAGCGTATGTCGATGGCTTCTCGGGGGCGCGGACATTGCGAGTACGAGGGCGTACGCCCGGGGCATGGAGGAGGCAGAGAGGGCGATTAGCCCGACGGGAGCGGTGGCGCCGGCCGAGGGCTAGGTCGGCGGGTATTCGGGGGATTCGCGGCGGACGTCTCGGCCGAGTGCGGGATATCCCGGCCCGGCCCGGCCACGAGCGCGCCCTGAGGACGATTCCTAAGGGAGGTTTGATGGTGCAGGGTATTCGGGAGCCGGTCCGAGCTCTAGAGGTTCAGGGCCACAGATGGATAGGGGTTCCGGTCAGACGAGGCCCCCGTTGCCCCAGTGTTCTCGTTGTGGCGGAACTCGTTTCGGAAGAATGCCGTCGCGGCAATGCCTGTGCTTTTCTTGTGGCGCGGGGCCATATCATGAGGAGTGCCCGTATAGGGATGGTTCGGGTGGTATGGCCCATCTACCTCTTTGGGTCGTCGTGGTTCGTCCTCCTCGCCGCCATGCGCCCACGGGCGGGGCACACCGGCACCGCCGGCCGTGGAGGTCGCGGCGGAGCTCCCTAGTTCCAACGGTCCATCGAACCGCTTATACGCATTAGCGGTAGAGACAGGACTGTGAGGCATTACCAGATGCGGCTACAGGTACATGAATCCTTACTAGAATTTATTTTCTTATATATGTGTGTCTGTGATATAATTGTGCGTAATGGTGGGGGATGGAAAACCCGAGGGTTAGTAATTCAGTATTTATAAACAGCAGTGATTAAAGTGTGTCTATTGTTATTATTACGGACCTGAGTCTAGGATGGAAAGTGGTAATATCCATAAGTGTCGGTGAATAGGAAAATCGAGAGAGGGCAAAACGGTAATTGTGCGGCGAAGACGTCCGGAAACCTGTCAAGACAGTATTTTACTCCAAATTACGTGACGAAGGTTCTATAGTGAGCTGAACGCGATTATACTTACGTTAGAGTATCGTATACCATCGAGGTTTTGAAGTTAAGCGTGCTAGGCGAGGGAAATTTTAAGATGGGTGACCCCCCGGGAAGTTTCGGAAGTTTTGCAACTTTAGCCAAAAGAGCGAATGGGGAGGAGCAGTAGTCTAAAGCGGACTTGGAAAATACCGAATAGGCCGACATTTTAAGCGGGGCCGCGTGAGCCGAATGGACTAGATGGAGTATGGCAAAAGAAAGTGCGTCACGCGCTAGAATCGGGGCATGTGAGGAGTAGTTGGCGAGAGGACCTCCCCGACTTAATCTGATTTACCATAAGGTTAATTTAACATTCGAGGACGAATGTTTTAAAGGGGGGGAGAATGTTATATCCGGCATTTTTGCATATTCGGAAAATTCGAAATAATTTGACTTATGAGAAAGGAGGCCATATTTGGATTTATTTTAGTATGTGTATGCCGGTTACGGAAGTTTGAATGTGGAAACATTGGAGAAGGCCTAAGGGCAAAATTGGAATTTTGAAAATTTATTTCGGAAATTGCAAAATATGATTCATGGAAAATTGGGCTCAAAATAATAAAAGAGATTGAGGCCCAATTGGAAGGGCCCAACCGGCCATGTCCCATGGCCCAATCCATGGAAAATTATTTTCCCATGTGATAATTAGGGACCATAAGATAAATAAGTCATCTTATCTTATGGAATGTTCAAGAAAACAAAAGAAATTGAAAGAAAAAAAAAGAAATATTCGGGTAAGGGAGAAAGAAAGGAAAGAAAGAAAAGAAAAAAATTCTAGCTCTTTAATCTTGGAAAAAATTTGGGATTTGTTGTGCAATACTACTAAGTGCAAGATTCTCTACAACTTGATATAAATATCTTGGCAAAAGGGGAACTCTAGAGACAAGTGAGGAACTTGGAAGAAAGGTAAGAATTTTATGCTTTTGTTATGATATGGAAGGTATATGCATGATGTAGTGTGTGGAAATAAATGAAAAGCATGAAAATTTTGGTGTGCTAGAAGTATATGCATGTTGGCCGTGTATATGTGTATGTGTTGCAAGTATAGGATGACTTGAATTCATGTATTAATCTAGTGGTTGTTATGGTAGAAATTGTGTTGGAAGTGAAAGTTGAATGAATTAGTGAAGGTTGGAAAAACTAGTATGTGGCCGTGGGATGCAAGGGGTGAAATGGAAATGAAATAAGTTGTTAGTATGTTAAGTGTGTTATGATGAAGTAAATAAAAGGATAATAATTCTTGTCATCATGGAAAAATGGTTGCTATGTGTTATGAGAAATTATGCAAGTTTGTAGTAACTTATGTAAATATGGAAATGAAAGTAGTGAGAGGCAAATTAGGATTCTCATTGATGAAGTTGGAAGATATAAATATGTCATAAGCATGTTTGCTAAAAGATTGGAAGTTGTGGGTGAATTATGTCTTTGGTAGGAAACTTGTATATTGTGTATATCTTATGTATACTTGGTGAAAATGATATGATATGCCTCCGGATTGTGTTGTAATGATCTTGATTAATATGTTGATATTGAATTGAAACACGAAGTTGGAAACGGAAATTATTGTGTTATGTCGGAAGGATGGTTAGTTGTGCCATATTGCGTATTTTGCAATATATATATATATATATATATGGATATATATATGTTGATATATATTCTGAGCCGAGATGATTCCACATGTTATACATATAAAAGCGCTGCCGATATATTTCGGTAGCCAAATGTGAACCTAAGATTGGAATGTTAATCCTCATGAATAGTAACCGGTAAAGGTGACCATTTACGTATTTTTGACGAAACGGATTGGAGATAAAGCAAGCGTAAGACGTCCGCAAGGTATGTAAGGCTTACCCCTTCTTTCTTTGGCATGTCTTAGACGTGTAGGCTTATTTCACGCCTCGGGGACTTTCCAAATTTAGAATCCGAGATTGAAAATGGCTACTATTCATTCGGTAAACCAAAAGGAATGCTTATGTATAGTTGCAAGAATTGTCCAAGTGTCTAGAAATTGTACGAATAGGATCCGAGTATTAAAGACCAATAGGTAATGTCATGAAGGAAGCGATTATACGTAAATTCTCGCATGCCACCACATTTGGCCGAGGTGGGGCCACGCGTCCCGAGGTTTGCTTATGACGTACCGTTTGACATATTTTTGTGAAACATAAAGAAAGCCTTTGGCTATTATCTTACTTACTATACAATAGTTGTTTGATGGTTCCCTTGAATTGTATGATATGTTTGATACGTAAAGTGTCCGTGAAGTTCATAACTTTTACTTATTAATCCGTCAACTCCGAAATCGTTTTATGCGCTTTTAAATGACGATGAATATAGTTGGTCCTTGAGTTTTGGAACAAGGAATTGGTTATTTATATATATATATATATATATATATATATATATATGCTATATCCTCCACCGAGTCCCGGCCGGGTATGTATTCGTGAAAGACTATTGTATTCACCGAGTAGTTGTGAATAACCGGATACGTTATTTATACATATACGATTTTACCGAGACTCCATAGATAAGTAGACTAACCAACGCATATGATTATATGATTACCATACATGATGTTTGAATTTATTATGAGTCTATATCTTCGGGGGTACGTTATATGTGCTGTATCGATTTAATGATATGATGTGGGTATACATGATACATGTTTCTCAAAAATAGAGAACTTTTACGACCCGTGCTTAAGTTGATATAGTCTAGATTGGTTACGGTTCTATATTAAGAAGTCTAACATCAAACATACTCGCATCCTATTTCGTACCGAGCCCCTTTCTTCGGGGCCGCTATGCCCGGGCACCCATACACAAGCACGGTGAGCCGAATCAAATTTTTAGCATCCCCGTTCACAAATTTGAGAGAGCCCGCTTGTTCGGAGCCGCAAACAAATCTCAAACTTTTGCATATATATATATAGCCGTTCAAGGTACGGCGGGCCCCGTCCCGTCATATATACATATATCCGTATGTTCTCGTTTTGTGTATAGAGGATTCGTAACATATCATACAAAAAGTGGGTTATGGTTCCGTAACCCACATACATGTGTATGCGATATACGTTTGGGCGGTTATTGACTCGCAAAGGCCCCGCCGTACCCGCCTATGTATGTATTTATGTAATATGATAACGAGTATATACCTTTGTTGGTATTTTCGAGCGGGTAAATTTTTGGTTGGTAGGAAAAACAGGGGAGGTCCTAGCCGGATTTTTCCAAAATATTCGAGTTATTATCTTATTGATTTTCCCGTTAACGTATGGGTTACCGTGTGTTAGACGTATGGGTGCCAGAAACGTAGCGCAAATACCACGGGGTTGGGTCGTGAAGTAAATGCATATCCAAAATACCAAAATGTTTACTTTCAAAATACAAATCATGCATAGGCTCGAAAATATGGTCGCCGCCCATCGATGGCGCCATAACACAAAGATAACACCGTAAAGTTTCAAATCTCCATATCCCTATCACACATCATAACACATCATAACGCCATAACACAAGATAACACCAAATAGCGGAACCCGGCCCTCTAGCGAGGCTCGGTGAACCATAACACAAGCATAACACCGGGAGTATAACATAGTGCGCACGACAACATAACCGGCCCGGACTCGCGAAAGATACAATGTAATGCACGAGCGAGTCGTGGCAGTAACCATATGTATAAAATCATTATCATAGACTCAAAAGATAAGTAAAATGACCATACTTGGAAATCGGGATAATAGCCATACCAAATTCTTTCAAAAAGTCATCGAGTTACATAAAGAGAGTCAGGACCCACGGACGGGTGTCGACCCTAGCCGGGCCCGCCTATGGAAAACATACTCATCATACGCCATAAAATCTCCTACGAACATATCGAAGCAATCCGAGCCTTTCCGTGAAAGTTACGGCGTTCGTAGTTAAAACTCTTAAAAACAAAACTTTTTATGCAACATTTGGAAATCAATTATTCCGAAGACATAAGGGCCAATATTTCATCACACCAAACATACGAAGACCAAGAAACAAATAAGAATCATAGGACATGCTCGGATTGCAAGAATAGAATTTCCTCGAGGCTCGTGTCATAGCCTATTTATAACTAAGGCATGCCAAAAGAAGGAAAGGGTTGAGCTTTACATACCTCGTCCGCTCTCAAAGCAAATCCAACTCAAGCTAATATCGACCTACGCCCTCGGGCTCCCCAAGGTCTACACAACGTCAACGGATATCAAATATTAGCTATAGACATTTAGGCATTTAATTCCAAACTAGCACTTAATTCTACGAAATTAAAGATTTCCGTAAATAGGCCAACCCCGAGAATTTAGCTCGCAAATCAACAACAACAACACCAACAACCAAACTAGCAATATCACTAATCAATTCAAAACGCATTCTAACATTAAATACTCTTTCTACATAATCCACAACATTCATTATATCCAATTCGACTTACATTCAAGCCAACATCAACGCTCATACATTCAAATACAAGTCCGAACCCATACCAACAACATTCAAGAACATTTTAAACAATTCACACAATCTTTCCAACAATCCAACAAATGCTCCAATTTACCCAAAAACAGTCCCAAACCCGAGAACAACATCCATAACACATTCCTAACTTCCGAATCATGATTTGCACCAACAATCCGCACTCTAACAATGTCATTCTCATAAATATAGAAATTACATCAAAAGCCGATTAACCTCCAAATCAGCCCAACCATCACAACATCAATTCGAATTGTTAAACTTTCATTTTCATCATAGAATCCATAACGACGACAACTAAAATACTAACTAAACTTTTGTTCATTCTCAACCACACAAGGGGGACCCTATTCGGCCAACACCCTTCTATGCCAACTTCATGATTTTCATTCTTCTCTTCACACTACAACAATCAAAACATGCTAACTAGAATTAATTCATTAATTCTACACAACACAACACACACACACACGCCAACACACCATGCACACGGCCACTTCCACATGCAATATTTCCATGAATTTCATCCATATTTACATACTACAACATGCACACACATCATTCATAACACATAAAACAAGATTAAATCTTACCTTTTTCCTTCAACTTCACAACTAGCTAGGTTTGCAATTGATGAAACAAATGATCTATTGGCCCAAACAACAACTCCACGTTAACGAGGAACTTCCAATTAGTGGATTTGCTAGGAAGAAATTAATTTTGTGATGGCTCAATTTGGTCCTCAATTTTTGGGTTTCTTGGCCGAATGGCCTATTTTTTTGTCTCCAAGTTCTTGATTTTTTTTTCTAAGTGTTGAACGGGAAAGATGACTACTTAGTCATCTTTTGTGCTCACATATATGTTATACAGTGTCCATGGCCCACACATGGGCCGGGACCAATTAAATTTGGCCACAAAATGTGTGGGGCCATTCTCAAAGCCACACGGCCAAAGGGCCTATTTTTCATGATTTCCAACTTTCGAATATTCCACTTTTGGTCCCAAATTTTCCTAAATGTCCCACACCAATAAATTCATGAACAACTTATGTCTTAAAACAAAATCGAAGGTCAAAAGTCTCGACTTCGTATCCCGGAATGGTCTTGCCCCTAACTTATCATGGTTAGCCCGGATTGTCCCAACGTACAAAATACGGGATATAACATCCTTCCCCCCTTTAGAACATTCGTCCTCGAATGTTAAACTAACCGTACGGGTCTTACAAACAGTTCGAGGGAGTTTCTTTTTATAGCTATCACACACAATGCATTCACCGATTAACATAGTCAAGTAAGGAATTTAGATTACCTCGTAGCACCGAAATAAATGAGGATACTTCTTCTTCATCTCCTCCTCTCGATTCCCGTGTCATTTCCTCCCGATTATTGTTCCGCCATAACACTTTAACTAAGCCACATCTTTATTCCGCAACCTTCTTACCTTACGGTCCAATATGGCTATAGTCGCTCTTCATGTGATAGCTCCTTCCGCGACTCCGGATATCATTTACGGGAAATACTCGGGAGGGGTCACCAATGCATTTACGAAGCATAGAAACGTGGAATACCGGTGCATCGCTCCCAAATCAACAAGCGTATCTAATTCATAAGCAACTTTGCTAACTTTACGGATAATCCGATAAGGCCCAATATATCTCGGACCGAGCTTCCTTTTTGCCGAATCTCATAACACCCTTCATAGGTGACACTTTCAGAATACCCAATCTCCCATCCGAAACTCTAAATGTCGACTGCGTTATCCGCATATGATTTCGCCGACTCGGACCGGCTAACAACCTTTCCCCGAATAAGTTTCACCTTATCAACCGCCCGTCGGGATCATATCGGGGCCAACTAATTTAGTCCCCCAACATCAAACCGCCCAATTGGTGACCACACTTCCCGCCATACGTGGCCTCATATGGCGCCATCCGGATACCGGAATGGTAGTCGTTATTATAAGCAAATTCAACAAGCGGCAAATGATCATCCCGCCTACCCCCGAAGTCAATAACACAGCCCGCAACATATCTTCCAAATAGCTTGAATAATGCGCTCGGCCTCGTCCGTCGGATCGAGGACGGAATGTCGACCGAGACTCACCCGTGTCCCCAATCCTTCCCCGAAATGATCTCTAGAAATCGGGTCGTAAACCGGGCACCTCCGTCGGAGATACAGATATGGGAACCCGTGAAGTCTCACAATCTTCTTAATATATAGCTCGGCATAATCCTCACCGAATACGTAGTCCTGATCGTGGATGAAATGGCCGATTTTGTCACCTATCAACAATAACCCATATGGAATCATACCCTCCGTGGAGTGCGAGGTAATTCCGTAATGAAGTCCATATTAATTATTTCCACTTCCACGTCGGAATCTCCATCTCCCGTAATAATCCACCGGGCTTCGATGCTCGATCTTAACCGTCGCCTGGGCACTGGTACCGAGCAACGAACTCGCTATGTCCTTTTTCATACCGTCCCACCAATATAAGCACCCGAGGTCATGATACATCTTCGTCGACCCGGACGAATAATAACGGCATAACGTGCCTCGCCCATGACCCGTCGCCACAAACAAAGAACGCCGTGTACACATAATCCGCCCCTATGTAATAATACTCCTCTGATGTAATCTCGAACGGGGTCTTCTCCTTTTCAAGGGTCGTGTATCTTTACCGTGCTGTATCAGGGTCATCATATTGGTGTCGCTTTATTTCTTCCGATAGAGGATTCAAAGAATTCCTCGAACAAAAATCCCAATATCTCCGTAATTAGCCAAGCGGACTCCAAGACTAGCCAACCGATGAATCTCACGAACTATTTCCTTCTTCTCGATGGCATGTCCGCCAACTTACCTAGACTTCCGGCCGAGTGCATCCGCTACGACATTAGCTTTCCCAAGATGATATAAAATATCGACGTCATAGTCTTTCAAAGAACTCTAACCACCTCCTTCGCCGCAAATTCAGCCTCCTTCGCTAAAGATATACCGGAGGCTTTCATGATCTGTATAAATATCAATGTGAACACCATATAGATAATGTCTCCACATCTTCAAAGCATGAATCACCGCGGCTAGCTCCAGATCGTGGGTAGGATAATTCCTTTCGTGCTTTTTGAGCTGTCGGGAAGCATAGGCTATAACTCTGCCGTGCTGCATTAATACACACCCCAATCCAACACCCGAAGCATCACAATAAATCACATAACCATTCGGTCCCGCAGGAAGGGTCAGAACTGGAGCCATAGTCAACTTCTCTTTCAACAACTGGAAGCTGCGTTCACAAGCATCAGTCCACTGGAACTTGGCTCCCTTCTGAGTCAGCCTTGTTAAAGGCGCTGAAATCGAAGCAAACTTCTCTACGAATCTCCTGTAATAACCGGCCAATCCTAGAAACCACGCACCTCAGTAGGTGTCGTAGGTCTAGGCCAATTCTTTACAGCCTCAATCTTTTGGGTATCCACCCGGATGCCATCAGCTCCAATAATATGCCCCAGGAATGCCATCGAAGTCGCCCGTAATTCACATTTAGAAAATTTAGCATACAATTTTCGGTGCCGAGTACGCCAAGTACCGTCCCGAAATGATCCGTGCTCTTCTTTCCGACCGAGAATAGACCAGTAATATCATCGATATACACAATCATGAACATATCTAAGAACGGTCCGAATACCCGATTCATCGTGTCCATAAATCCGGGGCATTACTCACCCAAAAGACATCACTCGAATTCATAATGCCCATATCGAGTCCCGAACGTCGTCTTAGGAATATCGCCCTCTCGTACCCGCACCCGATGATAGCCTCGACCGCAGTCTATCTTCGAGAAACACTGCACCCCGCAACCGATCAAACAAATCATCAATCCCGGGAAGGGGGATATTTATTCTTGACGGTTACCTTATTCGGGCCTACCTATAATCAATGCACATCCGCAACACCCATCCTTCTTCCTCACAAACAATACCGACGCTCCCTGTGGTGATGTGCTACCGGGCCTAATAAAGCCCTTCTCTAATAAATCCCTCACCGTTCCTTCAATTCCTTCAATTTCGCAGCCATTCGTACGGAGGAAATAGATAGGCCGAGTATCCGACAAAGACATCAATGGTGAACTCCTATCTCCCGCTCTGGGGGGAAGACCTCCGGAAGCTCATCCGGGAATACATCTAGAAATTCATTAACCAATGACCGATCGAAGAGTCGGTGCCTCTCGCTTCTAAATCATGTACCCGAATCCGATGATAAATATAGCCCTTTCGATCATTTTTCTTGCCTCGAGGTATGAAATAAACTTACCCCCGCGATGCGCAAGATACTCGCCCACTCTATAACTAGTTCCCCTAGAAATGGAAACGGACTATCTTCTTTTGACAACAACATTAGCATAACAAGAAGCTAGCCAATCCATACCCATAATAACATCGAACTCGCCCATATCTAACTCTACCAGATCATTTCTTCTAGTAGCCGGCTTACGTATAATTACCGAACATGTCACGACCCAACCCCGTGGGCCACGACTAGCGTCCGAGCTGGACACCCGTACGTACCTACTTACTGAATCGACATAATCATATCATATTCATGCCCAACATTTCTAATTTATATGAATATTATTCTGAAGCGATCGCAAATATTGTACATATCATACGGAGACATAATCATAAATATATATACAAACCAGCCGTTAAGGCCGTTAGCACAAACCACAGACATAACCGAACAATGGAGACCCATGACCCACATATATGTCTACAGGCCTCTAATACGTACTATGTAATCATATGACGGGACAGGTCCCGCCGTACCCGGTGTAATAGTCATAAACACAAAGATATGTATAACTAAAAGATCTCGTACCAAAAGCAGGGCTCCGATCAAAGCGAGCACTCCGAACAAGCAGTAATGTATATCCTAGCCGACCAATCACCTCAATACGCGTATGTACCGCGTGGCATGAAACGCCCCCCGAAGAAAAGGGGGTCAAGACGGAAAATGTACCGAGTATGTAAAGTCGAAATATTGTGCACGTAATCATAAGCAAACTCACAAAGATACAAAAGTATAAGTCAACAAACCATAGTCAAAACCAGGCATACTAGTGAGGTATACGGACGTAGCCTTATCAAAAATCAAAGGTGCTTAAGTTTGACATACCGAATCATGATCGGAGTCGAAGTACGTAAAATGCGTACCTTATCTAGAATATCAAAAATGCCTACTTTCCGATTTTAAGCGATTTAAATCATAGTCATACACAGTGCACAAGAACATGGTCGCCACTCCTCTCGGCGCCATGACACATCATAACGTAGACACCCGTGCCCTAGGATATACCATGCCGGAAACCGACATATCATAATATAGACACCTGCACCCGGAACCGTACATATACCACGAGAACCCGGAACCGGTCACATCATAATCGATATACACCTGTGAATCGGGGACTCGACATATACCACAAGCACCCCGGTAACCGCACACGGAATCGGAGACGGATATATACCACAAGATTCGAACCGACCACCGTACTCCGAGACTAGACATATACCATAAAGATTCGGAGAAGGACATATCATACTCCATATACAGGAAAATCCGGATCGGGACATATACCACGTACTCCCGAACCGAACACCTCGTACTTCGTGACGCGTGCGGAACCCGCCCTCGTTGGGACAGTGGCTCCTACGAACCAAACGCACGATACATACCGGCCCGGATCCGTGAAGGAGATCATAACATGTGCACGAGCAGTAGTAGTAAGAAACTAAATGCGTATAAATCAAGACTTATGGAATGATCGAACGCGTCGAATATTCGTAAAAGATTACTTAATCGGAATGCTTATATCGTAAGACTTATATCGTAATATTTATGCCAATATTCTTGTATCAAAATATTTGTATCGAATGCTTGTATCAAAATACTTATGTCGAATACTTATATCAAAGTGCTTATATTATAATACTTATAGTAAAATACTTTTATCGAAATATTTATAACGCATTACTCTTAATGCATTCCTTATATCAAACCACATCAAAATATTCACATCGTAGCTGTGATATCGAAATGCTTATCCCAAAATATTCATATCAAAATACTTATATCAGATTGGGAGTACTCATATCGATTTACTTGTATCGTGAGTATTTATTTTAATAGTCAAATCAGATTACTTGTAACAGAATACTTATGTCGAACATTCATATCGGAGTACCTGTATCAAAATACGTATGTCAAATATACCTGTATCCCTCTAGTACGGGACGCGGTGAACAGACAGATCATATGCCATCCTGGCCACCGTCCCCATATCATCAGATCATAATATCATATGCATAAACGCAGCCCGACCCGGCATGAGGGACGCGGTGAACAATGCGGTGGAACCCGCACGATACGTAACCCGGCCGGGATGCAAAGATGAACGGATACACATATACGAGGCATGCGCACGATAACGCATCCCGGCCCGGACGCAGCCGAATGACACATTGAGCCTTGCACGAGCAGAGTCGTGAGAAACCATATGCACATAAATCCAGACTCGATGAATACGTACACTTACCGACATTCAAAAGCTCAGAAACGAGTTTCGGGTTCTTCCAAATTAGTATCGGGAAGTCATGAGCGTCTGAAATACAGAAACCTCTTCGGACTTTTTAAGCGATCCGGGATCGTACGTGAAGAACATTAAGGCTTACAGAGAATGCTCATATCAAAATACTAAGATCAGAAGACTCACGTCCGAATACTTATAACAGAATACTTATATCAGAATACTCGTGTCAACATACTTATACCAAATGTTCATAACGTATTGATTATGTCGAAATTCTCATATCGGAAGGCTTATACCAGAATACTTGTATCAGAATGCTTATATCAAAATATTCAAATCAGATCATAAGTACCGAAGCGTTTATACCAGAATAGCCGAACCAAAATACTCACATCTGAATTACCAAATACTTATAACAAACTCGGAACATTAGCCAAAGGTTTTCATTATGTATCGTATGGAAATGAGGCAAATAGAACAATATACATAGGTCTCGGGGATTGTGGGCCCACTTCGGGTCAAATGAGGTGGCGTACCCAATTTACGTACCTTACACTTCCTAATATCATTCGTGACAGTTTTAAGGTAGTCGGGTCCCATTTGTTCAAGTTCTAGTGTTTCGACAACTTTTCCAACCATTAGCAACATAATTGATTGCTTCTTACCGAAAGAAAAAGGGGCAATTTCGGACGTGGATTCCGAAGAGTAGAGTTGTCCCCAAGGTCCAAATTCAAGCCTAGTATATCTAGGACATGCCAAAAGAAAGAAAGGGTAAGCCTTACATACCTTTTCCGCTGCTTACGCTTCTCCAAATTCAAATCCCGTTTCGTCAAAAATCTACAAATGGTCATTGTTACTAATTAGCAATTTCAAGCCTTTAGAACTTGAATCTTAACTTATACCTTTCTACAAAAATTGAGCAGCATCTCCCCTATACATATAGCACCCCCCGAGAATTTAACTCGCCGTAACAATCAACAACAACCCAACAACAACACCAACAACAATAACAATCGAATTAAAACACATTCCAAAAAAGGAATAGTATTACTTCTTCATAATGCAATAACTTCTATTCTAACTTCACACTTTCAATCCAATATCGACGTTTTCATATACATCTACCCATCAAGATCACTCCAATACACTCCGAAAACATTTCATATCATTTCACGAAATATTCACAAAATATTCAAAATATACAAGTTTCCCACCAAACCATAATTCACTCAAACCTCCAAGTCTCAACATAAATATTCACAACACATTTTTATCTTTCAATTTCACTTACAACACTCACCATTTGCACCTTACAACTTCATTTCCATATTTACATAAACTACAATAAAGTTGCATATTTTCCTACAACAACCTTACAATAAATTTTCCATGACAACAAGAGCCATTTACCTTCTATTTACATTCCAAGGCTATAACAACACAATTAACACACTAAATAAATCTACTCCATCTCCCTTCATGAATGGTGTTACACGGCCACACCTACACACACACATGCACACGGCTCACACACACCATATCACAATTCCATGATTTCCATTCAATTCTACTTACTATAACACTTATAAATCTTCCATAATATGAATGAAACATGAAATTCTTACCTTTTTCCGATAAGTTCTCCTTGCCAACACAAGCACTTTCTTGCCTTGAAAATTATGCCACCTTGTAGAGAATCTTGAACTTGCTAGGAATTCAAGAAAGTTATAATTCTTGAATCAAAGTTGAAGGCTCGGAATTTTTTTTTTTTTTTTTTTTTTTGGCCGAATGGTTGCCTCTCTTGTTTCTCTCTTTCTTCTTTTGTTCAACTCCTTAATTTTGGTTAATGAAGTAGCCACCTTTCCATATATATATTTTAGGTCCCACCAATCACAAATTAGCCACATGCTCCCTTCTTTATAATTCTAGAGTTTTCTTAAAATTTCATGACAAGGATGACTTATTTATCATCCCTTTTTATTCCTTTCTTCTTTCTTCTTTCTAGAATTTGGTGAAATGACCATTTTGCCCCTAGTCTTCCACATTATTACCATGATGCCACTTTGCAAATTTTCCTTCTTATCCTTAGTCTTTCTTAATATTTCCATACCACCAATGTTCATAAATAATATTCCTAACAACTCGTACCTTAAAATAACTCTTGAAAATGATCTTGTCCTTAACTTGCCACAACTTTCTCGAATTATCCGAATGTATGAAGTACGGGATATAACAATATCATTCTACAAAATATTTACAAAATATACAAAAATCTCACCGAAACCATAATTCATTCGAAACTTCCAACCTTCGACATAAGTATTCATAACACATTTTCATCTTCTAATTTCATTAACAATAATCATAATTTGCACCTTGAAAACTTCATTTCCATAATATCATAAAATCATACTAAAATGACATAATCTTCTACGAACAATTTCAATGCCAACTTAAACCATTTAACCTTCATTTACATTATAAGGATCACAACAACACAACCAACATATTAAACAAAATTAGTTCATTTCCATTTTTCTCTTCCACACCACACGGCTCCATACCCATTTTACAACTTCAAGCAAATTCATTCAACTTCCATTTCCAATATAGATTCCACCATAACCGCAACTAGAATACAACATAAAATTCAACTCATAATATCCATACAACAATATACATATACGGCCACTTACATATATGCACACACCCACTTTGCAAACTTCCATATTTTCCATAATTTCCACTCATTTCTACATTCTACAACATAAACAAACCTTCATAACATGATAAAAGAAATTAATTCTTACCTTTTTCTCCAAACTTCTTCACTTGGATAAGGTGCTAAATTGATGAAACAAGTGCCCTTTCTTCCAAAATAACTACACCAAGTTGTAAAGGACCCTTGAATTAGTAGGAATACCACAAGAAAATAATTTTTGAAGAAAGATTTCAAAGGGCAAAAATGAAGGGCATGGCCGAATGCCATGTTTCTTTTGCTCTTCATCTTTTGTTTTTCTCCTCTTCTAATTTTCTTGAAACTTCTATATGTCTCAAGACAACTAAGTGGTCCCTTTTATTTAATTGTCACATGGATAATTCACTTGGGCTTGGGTCCTTTTTATGGACCATGGCCGGATGCCCCCCCCCCCCCTATTGGGCCTCTTCTTCTCTTTTTATTTTTTTGAGCCCAATTGGCTATAAATCTTGTTTTGAAATTCCCGAAACTAATTTCCAAAATTCTAATTTTGCCCTTGGCCTTCCTCAATATTTCACATTCATATTTTTCAAGAACAACAACATACATATTGACCAAAATCAACATATTACCTTATTCTTACAAGTCACAATTATTTTCAAATTTCCCCAAATATGCAAAAGTACGGACATAACAAAAAGGCCTCTATAAACCTCCGCTCGGCTATAATGTATCCTCTACCTGTAGCTACCTCAAAAGTGCTCTATCGGGGTTCGCATTCTATCCCAATTTTATTAGCAACAAGAGGAGAATTTATATGATAAAGTAGAGCCGGGATCTATCAGTGCATATACATCTCGAGAGAAGACCAGTAATATACCTGTAACAACGTTAGGCGACGCCTCCTGATCCTGTCGGCTGGCCAAGACGTAAATGTTGTTCGAAGGACCGCTAGAACCGGGAACTCCACCACGACCTCTACCGCGGCCTACTGGTGCCGGCGCGCACCTGGCCCCCGGGCAGGCGCATAGCTACCGAAGGAGAAGATGAACCAACAGCCGACCCGGCAGGTCGAGCCGCACCACTCGAACCACTCCCAACGGGCAATCCTCATCGACGGCCCCGATGTGGGCCCACAAGCAAATGCCACGGCGGCGTGGCACGAAAACACTCTCTTCGGGGCGTATGTCTCCCACAAAACAGACACCGAGGTCCGGGGTGGCCTCAATCGGCCGGGAACCTCCCGTCCTGTTCGCGAGCCCGAAACCCCGAGCTCGACCTCCCGAATACCCTAAAGACTATCCGATTCTCCGCCCCCGCAACCGCGGCGTGCTCCATGGCCGGGCCGGGGGGATATCTCTCGCCTGTCGTCGAGCCGCCGCCGAGACTCTCCAAAATACCTGCATGACCCAGCCCTCATGGGCGGGGCCCCCGTCATAAACCTTTGTCGGCCGGGCGCCCTCTCGTGTCGATCCTCCATACCCCGGCGTGTGCTCGTACACGGCATATCCACACGTTCGGGCCGGTCGCTATCACCAAACAACACAATCCGCATCTGTCCAACCCCATCATATACCGGCAGTATCCGGTCGGGCCATATCGCCTACCAAAGCGGCGCATATCCGGCCAAAGAGTCAAACTCTAAACTCGTACTCTGGGACGCCTCGCCCTCTCCGTCTCAATGCCAGCACCCATCTACTCGGCTCGCCGTAGCTCGGGAGTGCGTAAAATGGCCAAGAAAGCCCCTCGTAAACTCGTCCCACACAAAATGACAGAGCATCCCCGCCCCCGGACGCATCTAAGACTCATACCAATTACCGCTACGTCGTGCAACCGATATGACACCAACTCGACGTACTCGATCTCGCCGCCTTAATCAACCGTAGCCGCACGCAAAGATCGTCCGATAAACTCGGGGGTCCTCCGGCCGGCTTTGACCGTAAAAAACTCGGGGACCACAAGTCGCAAATCGCCGGCCCTCTCGACTCGTCATATCTATCCGCACGATCACCTTCGATCCCCGCTCGGAACCCCGCCCGCCATCAACCTCGTCACGTACCGAACCGCATCCCGCACGGCCCTATCCTCCGCCCCCCGGCCGAGGGACCGGAGGCTCTCGGGCAAGCAGAACCCTCGTGAGCCGGGGGGTGGAGCCGCTCGACCCCGCACCGCCGCCGCTCCAAGGCCCTCCTCGATACCGGCGTGTAGCCGAACCGTCGGTCGGGGCACAATCTCCGTGCACAGCTGCAAGACGGCCCCGGTAACTCTCCCGGCCGCCGGTCTCCCCCACCACCGTAGACTTGCTCCTTCGGGCAAATCGTTGCCTTCTGAGGGCATCACCGAAAACATAACAACTGTTAAGAGGAATCATCCCGATAACACAGCCTTTATCACACGATCTAAGATCGTAAGGAAAGATAACATCCTAAATGTCCCGTAGCCTCCCGTTTATAGACGTGGTGCACAACACACCGATAAACAAGACTTTACTAGACACGGTCTGTAGACATTCCGAGGATGAACCGCTCTGATACCACTTTTGTCACGACCCAGCACCGTAGGCCGTGACTAGTGCCCGAGCTGGGTGTTATATACCGTATTTTGAACAACGGGATAACATGAGTGAATTACGATAAGTTGGGAACAAGACTATCCCGAGATACGAAGTAGAGACTTTTGTTTGCTTTAAAGGCTTAAGTTGTGTATGATTTTATTGGCATGGAAATGTTAAGGGAACATTTGGGGTCAAATTCCATTTTTAGAAAGTATGCTATTTTTGGAAAGTGTATTATTATGTGAAAAAAAAAAAATGGAGGACCATGTGGCCGGCCACCTTGGTGTGGGCCATGGCCACATGGATGAGTAATATTTGGTATTTAGTAGATGACTTAGTCATCTTATTCTCATTCCAACACTTAGGAAATTTCAAGAAAAATCAAGAAACTTGGGAGAGCAAGAACAAGAGAGGGGTTCGGCCATCTCCTTGGAAATTCAAGACCAAAAATCAAGCCATCAAAAAATTATTTCTTCAAGCAAACCTACTAATTGAAGGGTGCTTAGTAACGTGAAAGTGTTGTTAGAAGCGATAGATTACTTTTTCATCCTTGACCAACTTTAGGGAAGTTGAGAAGTTGAAGAAGAAAGGTGAGTTTTAATCTTGTTTTATGTGTTATGAATGGTTTATATGTGTTCGTAGTATGCAAATGGAAGAAATTCATGATAGAAATCATAAGTCGAAGTTGAGGCTGCAGCATACGGTGTCACGGTGTGTGTATGTTGTGTTGAAAGCAATGAATTAATTTAGTTAGCATGTTTTGGTTGTTGTAGTGTGAAGAAAAGAATGAAAATCATCTTTACGTTGCATGTGGGGTTAGCCGAATAGCTCTCTTGTGTAGTTGAGAATGAATAATCGCCATTAGTATTTTCATTGTCGTCTGCTACGGATTCTATGATGAAAAATGCAAGTTTAATGACTCAAAGTGATGTTGTGTTGGTTATGGGTTGATTTGGAAGTTAATGTGAATTTCATGTAATTTTTGTGGTTATGGAAGTGACATTGTTAATGTGTGGATTTATCGGTGTAATTCATGAATTTGGGAGAAAGGATGTGGATTATGTTGTTCTCGGGTTTGGGGAGGAATTCGGATGAGTTGGAGTATGGTTTGGGTTGTTTGGAAAATTGTGTGAATTGTTTAAAGCGTTCTTGAGTATTGTTTGAATGGTTTTGGATTAGTAATCGAATGTGTAAACGTTGATATTGGTTTGTATGTAAGTAGTTAAAGTGAGTATATTGGAATATTATGAATGTTGTTGAATTATGTAAAAAGAGCTACTAATGTTAAAAATGCATTTTGAATTGATTATGGATGTTGTAGTTTGGTTGTTGGTGTTGTTGTTGTTGAATTTAGCCGAGTTGAAATCTCGGGGTTGGTGTATTTATTGTGGGAAATGCCGCCCAAATTTCGTAGAATTTGATGTTTGTTTGGAATTGAATGCCTAAATGTTTAGCTAATGTTGAATATATTGGCGTTATGTAGATCTCTTGGAGTGCTAGACTTGAGGCTCGATAATTGGCTTCGAGAGCGGACGAGGTATGAAGCCTAATCTTTCGTTCTTTTGGCATGTCCTAGTGTTAAGTAGGCTATGAAATGAATCTCGAGGAAAGTCCACTCTTACGATCCGAGCTTGCATATGACTTTTATTTGCTTCCATAGACTTACTCTCTTAATATGGTCAAGTTAAGGTACTTATGTTTTCATATGGTTGAATTTTAAAATGCTATGTAAAGTATTTTGCTCTTAAAAGATTCCGAACTACGAACGCCGCAACTTTCGAGACGAGTCGGATCTCCCGTAAATTTTCGTAGGGGATCCCATAAGGCATAACATCCCCTAACTTCCATAAGCGGGCTCGGATGGGGTTGACACCCGTCCGTGGGTCCCGCGACTTTTCTTTCGCTCTCAATAACCTTCGGGAAAGACTTAGTATTACTTTCACCTTAACTCCCGAGCATGGATTTCTTATTTATTTAATGGGTTATGATTATGATTTATGCATATTTTTACTCACGACTCCGCTCGTGCATATGGTTAGTACTTCTTTCGCCGGATCCCGGGCCGGTTATGTTCGTGAGCACTTTGATATATTCCGGAGTATGATGTGTCCCACGCCGAGTCCCCTTGGCCGGCAATACCGTGCATGTGGTATGGCGCCATCGATGTGCGGGCGACCATCGTTCTAAGAGCCCATGCATGATTTATGTTTTTAAACTAAATGTTTTGACATTTTGCATATTGTACTCATTTTTCTCGTATCTTCTCGTCTCGATTAAGGATTCTCGTTACTATATTTTCGCTTTGCATACTCGCACATATTCCGCATCGACCCCTCTTTCTTCGGGCCGTGTCAGGTAACAGGCGACGTACAGGCCCAGGATCCACCCACCTAGGACACCATCCCGTTTCCGGGAGTGCTCCTTCATCCGGATCATATATTTTGGTATATATACTTTTCTCGTTATACGTACATATTCACCAGGTACGACGGGCCCCCGTCCCGTCATATGATTCGTTATCGTTTAGAGGTCTCAGACATGTATGTGGGTTATGTACGTCCTCGCGTATATGTTCGTACGTTTTATGTTTGGGCGGGCCACCTACCGCGCGCACTTCGTTATCGCGTATGTGTATTTTGATATGCTATGTACACTACGCGCGCTCATGGCCAGGATATATGTTGGATATTATCCGAGACTCATATGTGATCATATATATTTATACGAGTTAGTATGCTAATTCGAGTGTCGTGCGTATTTATGTCCACCCTATTAATTACCGAGTCTACGGGCTGGTCGTGACAAAAAGTGGTATCGCAGCGGTTCGTCCTTGTAATGTCTACGTAATCGTGTCTAGTGCAGTCCCGTTTTATTGCGTGTCGTGCACCACATCTATAAATGAGTGCTACGTGACATTTAAAGATGTTATCTTCTTCGATCTTAGATCGTGCGACAGAGCCGTATTATTAGGATGACTTCTCTAACGACCTGCTATGTTTTCAACATGCCTTCCGAGAAAGGCTGCCTGCGCGCCCCCCGCCCGCGGCGGCGGCCTGCCCGGGGCAGGGCCGGGAGAGGGCCCCAAAGAGGGGCCCCCCGCAGAGCACAGGCCCGTGCCTGCTCGAACCGAGATCGTGCTCCTCGGCTGCCGCTTCCGCCACCCCATCGCCATCGGGGGAGGTGGCACAGAGCGGTTGTTAGAAATGGGCAGACGAGAGGCGCTCCACCGCCCGCCCCCGAGGTTCGTGTGCCCGAGCCCTCCGGCGCCCCCACCCACGAGGATAGGGCGCAGGGACGGCAGCCTCGCTTATTGACCCCACCGGCAGTGGTAAGTGTCCCGAGGCACCTGCGAGGCGAGAACGCACTGGGCGCGGGCGACGGTGACGTCGTAGGGCTCGCTATTTCTGGACCCCGCAATCCGCCGCAGTTCTTCGGGCCGGCCCGAGAGGGACCCTCTCGGAGTTTATCGACAGATGCGGCGTACGGCGGCTTGCCGTTCGAGACCGAGCTCTGCAGAGTCAAGGGCGTACCTGGCCGCACGACATAGCAACGCAATTGGTAGCGTAGGGGGCCGTTTAGGCCGGGGCCAGAGGTGAGTGGTGCTCCGCCACCAGATGGGACGAGTTCCGTAGAGGCTCTTTCTTGGCCATTTTCTCACCCCCGCAGACTATACCGAGCTGGTTTTACAGATTTTTACATTTGGCGCGGAAAAGTGTATGTCCGGAGCGCGCTCAGAGTTTGATTTTTGGACCGATACGCTCCCTCATATCGTAGCAAACATGGCCGATGAGTACACCGCTTTGTTGTATGGGCCGGATAGTTACGTGATTGGGATACCGTATGGCGACATGGTGTTATATCCCGTATTTTCGTACATTGGAACAATCCGGATTAATTATGATAAGTTAAGGACAAAACTATTTCAGATACAAAGCCGGGATTTTTGACCTTGATTTTTTTTTAAGACATAAGTTGTTCATGAATTTGTCAGTAAGGAATAATTAGGAGAATTTGGGACCAAAAGTGATAGCCGTTTCGAAAAAGTCATCCATTTTTCTATGGTGCTCGTGTAAGCGGGAGAGTTGGCCCACACCATTTTTGTGTCAACTTTTAATTGGAACAACCATGGTGTGGGCTAAGGGACCCTGACTAAGTCTTGGTATTGTTAAAAAGATGACCACTAGTTCATTTAGTCATTACAACACTTAGAAAAAAAAATGAAGTGGAGAACACACAAGCGAAGGCTTCCTACTAAGTGACCAAGAAAACCAACTCCATTTTCAAGCTCTTCCAAAATTAATTTTGATGTAAACCCACTATATCGAGGTCCCTGAAGGTGCGCGGAGGTGTCGTTGGAGCGATCAACCCCTTATTTTTTCATCCTTGGAAACCCTAGGCTATTGGAAAATGAAGAAGAAAGGTAAGAATTCATTATGGTTTATGTATTTTACGAAGGTTGTATGCTTATTGTAGTATGTTAAAATGGAGGAAAATCATGAAATATGGAATGTCGAAAGGGAGTTTGCAGCGTGGTGCCTTCGAGCTGTGGTAAGTACGTTGTGATGTTGTGTTGTATGGTGTTTAAACTATGAATTAATGTCCAGTTAGTATATTATGATCATTGTGTGCAAGAACGACTTCAATTATCCATATGCGTATGTCATGTGCTAGCCGAAAATGGGTCACATTATATGACAATGAACGAATGAATATCGCTTAATGTTTTAGTTGTCGTCGTTATGAATTCTATGTGGAAATGAATGTGAATGACTCAAATTGATGTTGTAATTGTCAAGGACTGATTCGAGGTTATTGTACATTTAACGTAAATTGTATTTTGACGAGATTAGCATTGTTAGAATGTGAATTGTGATGCAAATCATGATTTGAAAACGAGGAATGGTTAAGTGAGGTTCCGGGTTTGGGGACCGAATTCGCTCAATTGGAGAAAAATTTGGGTTGTTTGAAATGTTGTATGAATTGCTAAAATGTCTTTAAAATATTGTCACGGGTTCGGCCAAGATGCCAATGTATAAGCGTCGATGTTAGTCAGTTAAGCCGTTGAATTGAAATTATGAAAGTTGTTGAATGATGGAAAAGAGAGCTATTATTGTTGTAATACCTTTCGGATTGGTTGTTGATGTTGCTAGGTTGGTTATTGATGTTGTTGTTGATTGATTTGGCCGAGTTAAATTCTCGGGTAGCCTATTTACAAGGGGAAACGCCGCCTCCCTAAATTTCGTAGAATTAAAGGCGAATTTGGAATTAAATGCCCAAAAAGTCTTTAGCTAATGTTTGGCATTCTATGACTTTTTTATAGATCGTGGGCAGCCCGAGACGTAGGTTGGACTTATCTTGAGTTTGGATTAATATTGGAGAGCGTTTGAGGTATGTAAAGCAACCTTTCTTTTTGGCATGCCTTAGTTAAAGTAGGCTATGATACGAGCCACGAGGAAACTCTATTCTCGCAATCCGAGCATGTTTATGAATCGCATTTGTTCCTTGGCATTCTTGTGTTGACATGATAAAACATTGATCCCTATGTTCTTGGAAATTCATAATTTGTAAAGATTAACAAAGGGGATTTTTGTTTTGGTTTTTTCTTTACGATTCCAAAAAAATTTTAAACG
>NW_026727371.1:0-33437 GCF_029784015.1 Lycium ferocissimum
CTCCACAAAGCATCCCCCCCGAAAACCTCTCACCCAACAACACCACATGAACACGTTCCGCTTCCTTCCAAATTCATAAACTACACCATAGGAACCACACTTTAACAACATTATTCTTACAAATTCAAGAAACTACATTAAGGTCACATTAAGCTTCAAATCAGTCACACGGTTTTAATCTTCCACTTGGATCATTATACTTCATTTTACATCATAAAATTCATAACGACGACAACCAAAATACTAGACAACATTAGCTCATTCATTACATACAAAATATCAACATACATAATCTCATGGATTTCATTCATTTTCTACACATTACAACAACACACAAACATGTTAAATTCAATTATCGCCACCACCCCTAACACAACATCACACGTACACACGGCCCGAACACACCCGCGCAGCCCTGACTTGACTTCCATATTTCAATGATTTTCATTCATTTCCACTTAATAACATACATAAACCATGCATAGCATATAAAAGGAGATTAAAACATACCTTAACTTCTTTCACTTCTTTCACTCGGCTAGCCTTGTTCTTGCAAGAATAAGAGCTTTGCTTGTTCTAACAACTTTCTCACGTTAAAAGAGCACCACTTGATTGGTTGGAAAACTAGAAGAAATTATTTTTTTTGGAATCAATTTTGGACTTCACTCTTCCATGGTCTTGGCTTAATATGGCCTCTTTCCTTTTCTCTCAAAAGCTTCTTGATTTTTCTTGATTTCTCTAAGTGTTGAATGGAACATAAGATGACTAAGTCATCTTTATAAGGATATATATTGATCATCCATGTGGCCATGGCCCACACCTAAGGTGGCCGGCCACATGGTCCACTTATTTTGTTTTTTTTTTGTTGAATTTTACGACTTTTTCCAAAAATAGAATTGACCCCGATTGCTTCCTTAATATTTCCGTACCAATAAAGTCATACACGATTCAAGCCTTTAACACCAACAAAAGTCTCTACTTCATATCTCGGAATGGTCTTGTCCTTAACTTGTCGTGGGTGACTCGGATTATCCCGACGTACAAAATGCGGGATATAACACGAAATATAGGCTTCGGAACAAAGGAGCACTCCAAGATAGCAGAGTAGGTGTCCTAAGCCGGCGGATCACCAAAGTGGGCGTCTGTACCTGTGGGCATGAAACGCAGCCCCCGAAGTAAGGTGGTCAGATGGAATATGTCTGCGAGTATGCAAAGCATGAAATACAATAAACGGGATCATACTTGGGAGACAAAGTACGATGTAAATAAGTACAATATGCAAAATACCAAAATATTTAGTTTCGAAACACAAATCATGCATGGGGCCCAGGGAACATGGTCGCCAGCATCACGACCCGGCCCGTAGGCCGTGACTGCGGGCCTAGGAACCGTACGCGCTCGATAACGATTCGGCATACAAACGACTTATACATATATAAATATCCGACATGGTTCCAAACGGACGTATACAAACATGTATACGCGCGAGAAGCTTGACCGTGGGGTTTGTCATAACATACATAACGTATCGAAGCATACATACGCTGGCTGACAGCAAGGGGCGCACGGGCGGATGGGCCGCCAAAAACTGCCCACGCCGACGCGTCCGAACAAGCGCACGCAACACGTCTGTGTCTACGGACCTCCTAACAAAATAACGAGGAATCATGCGGCAGGACGGGGCCCGCCGTGCCACTTTTTGAATACACGAATACGTATACAACGGAAGGAATATATATTCCAAGATGTGAGCTCGAGGAATAAAGGAGCGCTCCCAACGGAAAAAGGTGTCCTGGGCGGCGGATCTGCCGAACTATCGTACGGCACTTGCAGGCATAAACGCGACCCCGAAGGCGGGGGGTCGGTGCGAATATGTACGAGTATGCAAAGCGGAGAAGATACGGAAAACATATCTAAGTCATAATCGAAACAATACAGTAAGTACATATCCAAAATACCCAAAATGTTCATTGTCAAAATACAAATCATGCATAGGGCTCGAGAAAGATATGGTCGCCCGCCGTCGATGCGTCATGACACATCATATTCGGAAGATTTTGTATCTCAAAAACCCGACATCGCGGTCAAAAATCCAGCGGTCATGTCACAGCCCGCGGACAATATCATAGCCCGCGATCAAATATCCAGCGGACAATATCATAGCCCGCGGCCAAATATCCAGCGGACAATATCACATATTACATACACACGGTACCCGGCCCAAAAACAGAGGAGCTCGGCGAACCAGTCACATTATAACACCAAATAGCATATAGTGCACACGATATCATGCGCCGGCCGGGACTCGGCGAAAGACATAGCAACAAAATGCACGAAGCGAATCGTGGGAAACCATATGCAATGCAAATCACTTACAAGACCCAATAGGATAATCAAAACGGCGTTAGATCATAACCGCAACAATCGTCAAATAAGGTTTTCTTCCAACATCACTGAACATATCAAACCGAACTTCAGAAACCACAGTTACGTATCGGAATCGTAAGTATACGAATCGTCATTTCAGACTCAACAGATAAATGTGTAATCATACTCGGGGGTCGGAAAGGTAGTCATGTTAAGTTCTTTCGAAAATAGGTCATTAACACCAAATACAGAAAAGTCACGGGACCCACGGACAAGCGTCAACCCGATCCGGGCCCGCCTATGAAAATTAAAGTCTTTATACGTTATAGGAACTTCTTCGAACGTTTCATAGCAATCCGAGACCGTATACGAAAGTTACGGTCGTTCGTAGTTTTTCAGAACCGTTTAGGAACAAAACTCTTTAAAAACGAGCTTTTATGCAACTTTTGAAATGTAGTCATACAAAAGACATAAGGACCATAATTTGATTACGTTAAGAATGCAAATATCAAGAAACAAATAAGATTCATTTACGAGTTTGTCAAAGCAATCCGGTTCTGTGTATGAAAGTTACAGACATTTGTAGCCATAAGACCCTTTTGAGCAAACCATTTACATAGCATTCTAAATCCAATCGTACCTGTAAATACACACGGTCCATATCTTGACCACGTTAATGGTGTCACGTCACGAAGCAAATATGAATCATAAACATACTCGGATTTGTGTGAATAGAATTACCCCCCAAGGCTCGTAACGTATCATAGCTTAACCAAACATAAGACATGCCGAAAGAAGGAAAGGTAAGCTTTACATACCTCGATCGCTCTTAAAGCTAATCCAAATCAAACCTAGGTCTCGAACTCCCCAAGATCTACACAATATCATTAAATACCAACGTTACTATAGGCATTTAGGAGTTTATTTCCAAACTAACACATAATTCTACGGAAATTTGGGCGACACTTCCAGAATAGGCCAACCCCGAGAATTTAACTCGGCCAAATCAACAACAACAATACCAACAACCAACCTAGCAACATCAATAATCAATCCGAAAGGCAATATAACATTAGTAACCCTCTTTTACATCATTCGACAACATTCATTATATTCAATTCAACGGCTTACCTTCAAGCCAACATCAACGCTTATACATTCAAATATTAGTACAAACCCATACCAACAACATTAAAGAACATTTCAAACAATTCACACAATATTTCAAACATCCCAAATAATACTCCAACTCACCCGAAATTGCCCCAAACCCGAGAACCTCAACCATAACACATTCCTCACTTCCAAATCATGATTTGCACCAACAATTCACCTCTCTAACAATGTCATTCTCTTAAATATAAAAATTACATCAAAAGAACATTAACTTCCAAATCAGCCCATACAATTACAACATCAATCTTGAGTCATTAAACTCTCATTTCCAACATAGAATCCATAACAACAACAACTAAAACACTAAGCGATATTAATTCATTCTTTGCCACACTACATGACCCATATTCGGCCAACACTACACATGCACATATTGATGATTCTCATTCTTTTCTTCCCACTACACAACTAAACATGCTACATAAAATTGATTCAACACTTCAACACAACACACACACTTACACGGCCATACCTCACACACTAGGCCTCAACTCCAACATGCCATATTTCATGATTTTCATCCATTTCAACATACTACAACATGCATACACCATTCATAACACATAAAACAAGATTAAATCTTACCTTTCTTCTTCAACTTCACAACTAGGCTAGGGTTTGCGATTTTCAAAATGGATGGTTTGTTTGCTCCAACAACACTTCCACGTTACTTAGGGACCTCCAATTAGTGAATTTGCTAGGAAGAAATAATTTTGGGATGGCTAATTTTTTACTTGAATTTTGGGGAGCTTTGGCCGAATGGCCTTCTCTTTTGCTCTCAAAGTTCTTGATTTTTTTTCTAAGTATAGAATAGAGAAAGATGACTTAGTGATCATCTTTTATGCTTATATGTGTATTGCACAAGTGTCCATGGCCCACACATGGGTTGGACCAATTAAATTTGGCCACAAAAATGTGTGGGACCATTTCAAGGCCACACGGCCACAAGGCCAAAATTGCATGATTTTCAACTTTCAACAATTCCACTTTTGGTCCCAAATTTTCCTAATTGTTCTATGCCAACAAATTCATGAGCAATTTAGGTCTTATAACGAAATCGAAGGTCAAAAGTCTCGACTTTGTATCCCGGAATGGTTTTGTCTCTAACCTATCATAGTCAATCCGGATTGTTCCAATGTACGAAAATGAGGGATATAACATCCTCCCCCCCTTTAGAACATTCGTCCTCGAATGTTAAACTAACCCTACGGGTCTTACAAACATTTCGGGGGAATCTCTTTTGCAGTTATCACATACAGTTCAGACATCAATCAGCATAACCAATTAAGAAGTCTAGATTACCTGTATCCGCATCTGGTAGCGCCTCCTGATCCACGCTCACGGTTAGCAACGTATAGGCGGTTCGATGGACCGCCGAACTAAGGGCTCCGCCACGGCCTCTACCACACACACACGCCGGAGTCGGATGCATGCCCCATCGGGGCGCATAGCTACGGAAGGTGAAGATGAACCGGCCATCGACCCGTAGGTCGAGTCGCTCTCCCTCCGCACCGCCCCCGAAAGGACAATCTCTCATAAATGGCCCCCCGCCGCCAAAAGTAAGCACCCATGGCACGATAAGACCCCCCCCCCCCCCCGGCATGGCCTCCTACAGCCGAGGACATCGTGGGCGGGCTCTCAACCGGCCGGAACCTAGGTCCATCCGTGTGAGCCCGGCCTCCTGCAGCGCCGGCCGCCCCTCGAATACCCCGCACCATCCGGGGCCCGCCCTCGGGAACCGCGGGTGTGCTCTACGCCGTCGGGGAGGATATCTCGCCCGCCGTCGCCATCGAGGCCGCTCGTCTCGAGACTCTCCATAATACCCGGCCGGATTCGGCTCCCTTGGCCGGCCCCCATCATAACCCTATCAGCCGACGCCCCCATGCTTGGTCCTCCATACCCTAGGCACGTGCTCGAACCCGTGCGATGTCCATCCCCGATCGGGCCGCCATCACCAAACAACCGTCAAACCAAGTAGTCATCCGCCCCCATCACATACCGGTGCATCCGGTCCGTCATATCGCGTAACATAAGGCACGCGTATCCAGCCAATGAATCAAACTCCAACCGTACTCCCCTGACGCTTCCCCGCTCGCTGTAAACAGCAACCGTCTACCCCGGCTCGCCGCGGCTGCGGGGGCGAGAAAATGGCCAAGAAAGGCCTGCGACGAACTCGCCCCACCGGCGGAGGGGTACCCTCACCCTCGGACAACATCCAGGACTCGTACTCGCTAGCCGCCACATTATGTCGGTATGATGCTAGCTCGACGGCAATCGGTCTCGGAAGCCGAACAAGCCGCAACGTATGCCGCATCTCCCGAAAAAAAAACTCATGAGGGTCCTCTCGCGGGCTTTCGACCCGAAAACTCGGTGGATTACATGTCGAAAATCACGGCCCTCGAACCGTCCGCGGTCCGCTCTCGATCACCCCGTGCCGTGGGCCCGCCCCCGCTATCAATCGGGTCAATAACCGGACCGCTCGCATGGCCCCATCCTCCCCCGGGCCGGGGAGCCGGAGGCCGGCACCGAACCCCGGAGCCGCGCGGAGCCGCCCCTCGACCCGCACCGCCGCCGCTCCAAGCCCCCCCTACGATACGGCGGGCAGCCGAACCGGTCGTCGGGGGCACAATCTCGGTGTATGTGCTCGCACGGGCCCCGGTAACTCTCCGGCCCCGGCTGGTCCCCCCACCGCTGTAGACTTGCCCTTCTCGGGGCAGCCTCTGCCGCCTTTCTCGGAGGCATCGCTCGAAAACATAACATTTCGTCGAGAAGAGTCATCCCGATAACACGCCTCTATCGCACGATCTAAGATCGTAAAGAAAGATAACACCCTAAATGTCCCGTAGCCTCCCCCGTTTATAGACGTGGTGCACAACACACCAATAAACAAGACTCCCCATCGACACGGTCGTAGACATTCCGAGGACAACCGTTCGACATCACTTCGTCACGACCCAACCCCGTAAGCCGTGACTAGTGCCCGAGCCGGGCACCCGTACGCTCGTGCCCGTATTCGGCATACAAACGACTTATACATATATAAATATCCGACATGGTTCCAAACGGACGTATACAAACATATATCCGCACGTAAGTTTGTATGTCGTCATAACATACATAACGTATCGAAGCATACATACACACAGCCGACAAGGCTGCCACGGCGGATGGGCCGCCAAAACACAACTCACTCAACGCATCCGAACAAAACTGTACATAACCCACATCTATGTCTACAGACCTCTAACAAAACAACAGAATCATGCGACGGGACAGGGCCCCGCCGTACCCCTGAATACACAAATACGTATACAACGAAAAAATATATATACCAAGATGTAGGCTCCGGAATAAAGGGAGCGCTCCAACAGCAGAAAAGGTGTCCTAGACTGGCGGATCACCGAATGCGTACGTCCACTGCGGGCATGAAACGCGGCCCCGAAGACGGGGGTCGCAAGGAATATGTACTGAGTATGCAAAGCAGAAGATACAGAAAACAAATCTAAGTCATAATCGAAACAGAAGTACAGAAAGTAAGTACATATCCAAAATACCCAAAATGTTCATTGTCAAAATACAAATCATGCATAGGGCTCAGAAGATATGGTCGCCCGCCCGTCGATGGCGTCATGACACATCATATTCCAGAAGATTTTGTATCTCCGAAAACCCGACATACCGCGGTCAAAAATCCAGCGGTCATGTCACAGCCCGCGGACAATATCACAGCCCGCGGTCAAATATCCAGCGGACAATATCATAGCCCGCGGTCAAATATCCAGCGGACAATATCACATATTACATATACACGGTACCCGGCCCAAAAACAGAGGAGCTCGGCGAACCAGTCACATTATAACACCAAATAGCATATAGTGCACACGATACACAACCGGCCCGGGACTCGGCGAAAGACATAGCAACAAAATGCACGAGCAGAATCGTGGGAAACCATATGCAATGCAAATCACTTACAAGACCCAATAGGATAAGCAAAATGAACTGTTAGATCATAACCACAACAATCGTCAAATAAGGTTTTCTTCCGAACATCACTCGGGAACATATCAAACCGAACTTCGTAAAACCACGATTACGTATCGGAATCGTAAGTATACGAATCGTCATTTCAGACTCAACAGATAAATATGTAATCATACTCGGGGGTCGGAAAGGTAGTCATGTTAAGTTCTTTCGAAAATAGGTCATTAACACCAAATATAGAAAAGTCACGGGACCCACGGACGAGGGTCAACCCGATCCGGGCCCGCCTATGAAAATTAAAGTTTTTATACGTTATAGGAACTTCTTCGAACGTTTCATAGCAATTCGAGACCATATACGAAAGTTACGGTCGTTCGTAGTTTTTCGAAACCGTTTAGGAACAAAACTCTTTAAAAATGAGCTTTTATGCAACTTTTGAAATGTAGTCATACAAAAGACATAAGGACCATTATTTGATTACGTTAAAAATACAAATATCAAGAAACAAATAAGATTCATTTACGAGTTTGTCAAAGCAATCCGGTTCTGTCTATGAAAGTTACGGACATTTGTAGCCATAAGACCCTTTCGGAGCAAACCATTTACATAGCATTCCAAATCCAATCGTACCAAAGACACACGGTCCATATCTTGACCACATTAAGGGTGTCACGTCACGAAGCAAATATGAATCATAAACATACTCAGATTTTAGGAATAGAATTACCTCCAAGGCTCGTAACGTATCATAGCTTAACCATACATAAGACATGCCGAAAGAAGGAAAGGTAAGATTTACATACCTCGATCGCTCTTAAAGCTAATCCAAATCAAACCTAGGTCTCGAACTCCCCAAGATCTACACAATATCATTAAATACCAACGTTACTATAGGCATTTAGGAGTTTATTTCCAAACTAACACATAATTCTACGGAAATTTGGGCAGCACTTCCCCTATAAATAGGCCAACCCCGAGAATTTAACTCGGCCAAATCAACAACAACAATACCAAAAACCAACCTAGCAACATCAATAATCAATCCGAAAGGCAATATAACATTAGTAACCCTCTTTTACATCATTCGACAACATTCATTATATTCAATTCAACGGCTTACCTTCAAGCCAACATCAACGCTTATACATTCAAATATTAGTCCAAACCCATACCAACAACATTCAAGGACATTTCAAACTATTCACACAATATTTCAAACATCCCAAATAATACTCCAACTCACCCGAAATTGCCCCAAACCCGAGAACCTCCACCATAACACATTCCTCACTTCCAAATCATGATTTGCACCAACAATTCACCCTCTAACAATGTCATTCTCTTAAATATAAAAATTACATCAAAAGCACATTAACTTCCAAATCAGCCCATACAATTACAACATCAATCTTGAGTCATTAAACTCTCATTTCCAACATAGAATCCACATAATAACAACAACTAAAACACTAAGCGATATTAATTCATTCTTTGCCACACTACATGACCCATATTCGGCCAACACTACACATGCACATATTGATGATTCTCATTCTTTTCTTCCCACTACACAACTAAACATGCTACATAAAATTGATTCAACACTTCAACACAACACACACACTTACACGGCCATACCTCACACACACGGCCTCAACTCCAACATGCCATATTTCATGATTTTTATCCATTTCAACATACTACAAATACATACACCATTCATAACACATAAAACAAGATTAAATCTTACCTTTCTTCTTCAACTTCACAACTAGGCTAGGGTTTGCGATTTTCAAAACGGATGGTTTGTTTGATCCAACAACACTTCCACGTTACTTAGGGACCTCCAATTAGTGGATTTGCTAGGAAGAAATAACTTTGGGATGGCTAATTTTTTTCTTGAATTTTGGGGGGCTTTGGCCGAATGGCCTTCTCTTTTGCTCTCAAAGTTCTTGATTTTTTTTCTAAGTATAGAATAGAGAAAGATGACTTAGTGATCATCTTTTATGCTTATATGTGTATTGCACAAGTGTCAATGGCCCACACATGGGTTGGACCAATTAAATTTGGCCACAAAAATGTGTAGGACCATTTCAAGGCCACACGGCCACAAGGCCAAAATTGCATGATTTTCAACTTTCAACAATTCCACTTTTGGTCCCAAATTTTTCTAATTGTTCCATGCCAACAAATTCATGAGCAATTTAGGTCTTATAACAAAATCGAAGGTCAAAAGTCTCGACTTTGTATCCCCGAATGATTTTGTCTCTAACCTATCATAGTCAATCCGGATTGTCCTAATGTACGAAAATGCGGGATATAACAGCCACCCCGTCATTTGGTGCCATAACACATCGTAACACCAGAAGATTGCATATCTCCGTAACCCAGCATATCTCCATAACACATCACAACGCCATAACACATCATAACACCGAATATAGCGGTACCGGCCCTCTAGCGAGGGACTCGGCATTAATCATAACACATCATACTCGATATATAACATAGTGCGCACGACGACATAACCGGCCCGGGACTCGACGAAAGATGTAACAACCATATGCACGAGCAGAGTCGTGAGTAACCATATGCATAAAAATTATCATTACAGACTCAATAGATGAGTGGACTAACCATAATCGGGGGTCGGGATGATAGCCATAATAAGCCCATTCAAAAAGTCGTTAGAACTATACAAAGGAAAGTCTCGGGGACCACGGATAAGTATCAAACCAATCCGAGCTCGCCTATGAAAGTTAGAGCCATTATACGCTAAAGAATCCTCTACGAACGTATCGAAGCGATCTGAGCCCGTCTACGAATGTTAGGGACCTTATGCGACATAGAACCCTTTAAGAACAAAAAACTCTTTATGCAACATTTGAAATCCAATCATACCCAAGACATAAGGACCATAGTTCTACTACATTAAGAATGCCAACCTTAAGAGGTGAATAAGAATCGTAGACATGCTCGGATCGTAAGAATAGAGTTACCCCGAGGCTCGTATCATAGCCTACTTACAACTAAGACATGCCAAAAGAAAGAAAGGTTAGGCTTTACATACCTCGTCCGCTTCCTAAGCTAATCCAAACTTATGTCTCGGGCTTCCCAAGATCTACAATAACGTCATTAGATACTAAACATTAGTTATAGGCACTTAGGAATTCAATCCCAAGTTAGCACTTTATCTACAGAAATTCGGGCAGCATTTCCCCTGCAAACTTAATAATCCTCGAAATTTCAATTTAGCCAAACATCAATCAAAATACCAACAACAATAATACCAACAATTTCATATCAAACTAGAATTAAATCCATCCTTAAATTACTTCCAAAATAGCCCAATATACATTCGGACTCATTTAATTACGTCTATCTTGGGTGCTTCCTTTAGTATTCCTTTACCATATTTCTCCAGTCGATGTCCATCCTTCTTTTCTGCGCACGAGGAATTTTATAATACTTCTATATCCTTCGGAAAATACTACTCCTACATAATCCCTTTCTCATTTTCAAGACATATTCTGTTCATCCCTATTTGTTCTTATCTTACCAGTCATTTCCTAGCACTCATTCTACCTTGTTGCTCATCTTTCTATAGTTTGGTCTTTCACAGTTCCGTCACTGATATTGCTCGTGTTCTCGGCTATACATGTCATAGTCTATTACCGCACTGTTATCTCGCCCGCTTTTCTTTTCATCTCCTTCTTCCAATTAACCCCTTCTTCTTTTGCGCTCGCTATCATTTCTGTTATCTCATAATCTCTATTCTGAACTCTCCCTATAGAAGAACTTCATAAATCCCATTTTTTTTAATCAATAGCTCACCTTTATACTTTAGTCAAATAGATCACGTCATATCTTTTAGTCACTTCCTCGCTAGGCTTTTCTCATTTTCATAACAATCCTTATTATATTCACATAATATCCTGTTCGTAATCAATCTTATAGTGTAACACTTCTTAACCTTTTACCCTTTCTGGTCAATCTTATCCTTAATATCTTACAAGTTGTCTTATCAATACATTGATATCCGTCACAATTCTTTTTCCTCTGTACTCTTATCTTAATCATACTATTACTTCTTCTAACTATAAACTCGTCATAATTTATCCCTGCTTATCAATTCAGTTGGTACCTTAATATAGCACTCCATCAAGATTTGCCAGCCTTTTCTAAATTAGCTCTTAGTATTACAAGCCCTTTCCAAATTATTTTTACCATATCGATATCGTCCTCCTAATTACTATTACTATCAATTCAGCAGTTAACTTATTTCTCAAGGTCAGCCGTACTTGCAACTTAGTCAAATCCTATCCTTACTATCGACACGACCTTTCAAGGCATATTACAAACCTACATCTCATTCTTTTTTTATTTCTTGGA
Organism: Lycium ferocissimum; assembly: GCF_029784015.1. Lineage (NCBI taxonomy): Eukaryota > Viridiplantae > Streptophyta > Magnoliopsida > Solanales > Solanaceae > Lycium > Lycium ferocissimum. The sequence continues at coordinate 11,920 of NW_026727371.1, forward strand.
AAATTTTGGCAGAGTTTCCTCTATATTTCTTACTATCTCAAAACCTGCACGCAGGAAATACCAACAATGCCTCACAAAAAATAATATATAGATATATATATCATATCATATCACGGCCCACACACGGGGCTCCCAATATCAACAATAGTACGAAAATGATGAACTTACCTCGTATGTTCTTGGTCAACTCAAACCGCACCTCGTTACACTTTCCGTTTACTTTCCCTTTCAGTTTTCAACTTTACATTTCGATCGTACTTCAATACCTTATTCGACATATACCTTTCATACCTTTGCTTACCTGCGTACTTTGTAACTTCCAATATCGTCAGTCACTTCCTTCTGTCGACGTCGTCCTTCTGCTGAAATCAAAGGTCAGTATGAGAAATCTCATTTCCTATGACTTGGCTCTATCGCACGATCTTAGATATGAAAGAAAGGTAACATCCTAAATGTCCTGTAGCTTCCTGTTTATAGATGTGGTGCACAACACACCGATAAACAAGACTCTACTAGACACGGTCCGTAGACACTCCGAGGACGAATCGCTTTCCGATACCACTTTTGTCACGACCCAACCCCGTAGGCCATGACTAGTGCCCGAGCTGGGCACTCGTACACACCCGTTAATCAAAATCGGCATACAAATAACTTATACATATACAAAGGTCAGACGTCGTCTCGACTGTCGCATATAAACTTATATATGCGCACGAGCGGCAAGGCATCATAATATACACAACATATCAAAACATATATACATGCAGCCGACAAGGCTGCCACGGTGAGTGGGACCGCCCAAAACATAAACCAAATAGACATAACCGAACAGTAACTACTCACAACCCACATATATGTCTACAGACCTCTAAGAGTGACAACGGAATCATATGGCGGGACCCGACCCCCCCCTGAATAAACATATACATATACAACGGAAGAGTACGTACCGAAATATAGGCTCCGGAACAAAGGAGCACTCCAAGATAAACAGAGTAGGTGTCCTAAGTCGGATCACCAAAGTGGGTGTCTCAGACTGCGGCATGAAACGCAACCCTCGAAGAAAGGGGGTCGGTACGAAATAAGTACCGAGTATGCAAAGCATGAAATACAAGAAATAGATCATAACCGGAACAAGAAGTACAGTAAATAAGTACAATACGCAAAATACCAAAATATTTAGTTTCGAAACACAAATCATGCATGGGGCTTAGGGAACATGGTCGCCACCCCAAGATCTACAATAACGTCATTAGATACTAAACATTAGTTATAGGCACTTATGAATTCAATCCCAAGTTAGCACTTTATCTACAGAAATTCGGGCAGTATTTCCCCTGCAAACTTAATAATCCTCGAAATTCCAATTTAGCCAAACATCAATCAAAATACCAACAATTTCATATCAAACTAGAATTAAATCCATCCTTAAATTACTTCCAAAATAGCCCAATATACATTCGGATGCCAATGCTTATATACACTTCTTTATTTCCGTATATCCATAGTATAACAACAACAACAACTACGGGCCAATCCCACGATATTTCAGCCCATAAAATAGTTCATAACAACCACCAAACAGTTCCCAAAATATCACCGCAAAACCACCACAAATATCATACCAAAAGTTCCAAAATATCGTCACAAACTAGCCACGAAAATTACATAAATCCTTCAAAATATTGTCACAAAACAGCCACGAAAATCATGTAAAACAAGCCCCAAATATCGGCACAAAACAGCCCGGTATACGCTTTGTATACAATATCTTTATACACTTTATTCTCCCAAATTCCAGAACAACAACTTATCAACAACATCAACAAAAATATCAACAATTATTATGCATCATAACTTAGCTAATTCCATCCATTTAATCCACCTAAAACAGCCCCTTAATCCATAATTCAACAACATCAACACAACAAACTATAACTCTATTCTTGTAATTATTCCTTAATCCAACTTAATAAAGAGAGGGATTTGAAGATTCACACCTTGCTTTTATGAAAGTAGCCAAATCTTCATCATTTTCTTGTCTTCAAACTCACTTCAACACAAAACAAAATTATAATCGCGCCTACGCGTTGCCCGCACCTCGGTTAGCATTTGGTTGCTTGAAATTTTGTGCAAAATCCTCAATTTTATGTGAGAATAAGAGCCCTTTTGGGGGCTGAAGTTTCTGGAAATTTTGAGACATTTTTGTGCTGAAAAAAATGAGGTTTCTTTCCCTTTAAAAAAAATGCCAAAGTCGGTTTTCATCCGTAGCTACGGTAGTGTAATGCTAACAAAGAAATCTTTTTACTGCGACGACAGTTCAGTTTGTAACGTCTATAATTCTCTACTCCGATGTTCTATCAATGAATGGTTTATTGCATTACAAACTAGACTCGACGAAATTCATTTTAGGCTTTTAAAACACCTTAAAACTCCACATATACTATGAGATATGCGCCTCCAAAGTTGACTAAAAATTCGCCCAGCATTTCCCAGATTTTCGTCGAACTTATTTTCTTCAATTTACTTGATCTCGAAATATTACGAAACTCTCCATACATGATATTTATCACTTATTATAATAATAATGGCCATGTTCTCGTGTTTCAAAATACTCTTTCCCGATTACGACTTACGAGGTCGTAATTCACCCTTTTTCTTCGTTGTTACGTACTTTTCATGGCTTGTGCCTTTCAAAACATCATGGGACGTCTCCGACACTCCATTAATACAATGAGGTACATGTCATACTTATGCTCTGAAAATACGGGGTATAACATAACCACCGAGCACCACTCATGCTATTACTCATCGTACTCATCCTGCGTTCATTCATTATTCTCATACTCATAATCATAGGAAAATCATTTTCATTTTGAAACATATTTACCTTTATATACATAAGCCTTTCGGCTATCAAAATAGTACACATACTATAAGGACATCGTGAGACCATACTACCCACATATATGTATCTACGAGCCTCTACTAGAGTACTAGACATATGGACGGGACAGGACCCCGTCGTGCCCAAAATATATGTACACAAAATAATAAGCAATGGCACCTCCGGAATAATGGAGTGCTCTCAAAGTCTGCTGATGGCTCCTATGAATCTGGATCACCTCCCTGTCTACCTGTGGGCATGAACACACGTCCAAAGAAAAGAACGTCAGTACGAGCATTTTACTGAGTATGTAAGGCATAAATAATAACAATACATCAATGAAACAGGGGGATATCAAATGAATAACAATCAGAATCGATCGTCGCTTTTAATAGAAATAATGCATCCGACTTACTTCAAAAACATCAACATCATATCATGTATCTTTGCCCGACTATATAGATACGGTGTGATCATCATTAGCCTGCGTCCAGGCCTCCCGCGTTTGGGGTGACCATCTTATGCTGCTCACTAGTGGTGTCTACCCATGCCATCTAAACATGGTGTATACGCTGCCCGCCTTAGCGGTGTCTGCCCGGCCATATAGGCGCGGTGTAATATCATCATTATGTTGTTACACCTTGGAAAATTTTCCGTTGATGCATAGTGAATAGGCTAATGAGGAATATGAAGCATACGATGTTTCAATAAGTAAGAAATAGCAATTGATGATTCTAAATGAGATTTGAAAGACATTCGATGTTAGATGAGAAAGTTGCCAAGAGAGGGCCATATATACGATAAGTATCGGAAAGGATTTACGAGTAGTAAGTTGATGACAACTTAATGATGTGTGGGGAAGAGTTATAACACCCCTTCGATTATTAATGAAGTGATAAACAAGTGCTAAGAAGGTTCCATAAGGATTGGAGATCAAACGAGACGACGGGATCAAACTTGGTGTGGCAGTGAGTTCCACGACCAGCAGTGTGTTCCACGGACAGTGGATGGGTCCGTGGAACTACCAGCAGAAAAGCCAACTAACTGGTCGTGAACCACGACCAGTTTCATGGACCACACTGGGTTCCACGGACCGTGGAACAGTCCGTGGAACACCCGACGGACTGAAATGTTTCAAGTCTTTAAATGAGTTTCCAACTTCATTATTTCATTCCCAACATCTCTCTACTTCTCTCTAAGACTTCTAGGGCTTCATCTATATTTCATGAACAAGAATTCAAAGGAAATCAAAGGTTCCTATCATCAATACAAGTGAATCAAAGTAAGAGAACCCATTAAAGTTCATCAAAAACAAAGAATCCAAGCAAAGGAAAATCTAGGGTTTTGCTCAAGTGAGGTATATGCTATCAAGGTTCAACCCTACACCACCTAAGGTAAGTTTTATGATGTTTCCATGTTGTTTAAAGTATTTGGAAGGTGAAACACTTGGATTACAAAAGAATGTAAGAAAAGGGTCATGAATGTGTGAATAGTAGCACTTTTGAGTAAACGTTTGGAACGAGTGATGATTCTTGATGCTTTATGAATATAATCATGTTATAAATGCTATTGAGAGTGTGGAAAATGACATTGTATGTGAATGAACGTATTGTCGAGTTATGACTATGAATATGGAAAAATTGAAGTGAATTGTGAAGTAAGAGTAATGTAGATGACTAGAGGCTATTGTGATGATAATGTGAATGTTATTATTGATGTTTCGGAGCTGATATGCAATACGAGGAAAGTCGTATAAATAAAGGGGATGTTGTCCGAATTTCTCTAGAATTAGTTATGAATGCTAAAGCTATCCATCATCTAATATGAGTATGCACTTCAATGAAGGTAGAACGTGAGCTTTGAAGAAGCGCGTACAAGTGATAGAATAGTGGCACAGAAAGGTATGTGAGGCTAACCCTTCTTTCATAAGGCATGGTTCTTTGGCCAATTGTTCATCCTCTTATGAGTTCATGATACTCTCTAATGATCCTAGCTCGAGAAGCTATTAAGCTAATGACGCTCAAATGATGTGATTGTACTAAGTTCCTTATATGACGAGTAGTACTCTAAGGATAGAAAGTAATGAATGACGATGGTAACAAGACTAAAGATAGATATGAGCTTGTATGTATGTATGCCCATGTGAGGCTATTGTAAGCCCCGAGCTTATATGGCCTGGTAGAATATGATGAATACGTATATGTATATATGTATGTGCGCCCATGAGAGGCTATTGTCAACCTCGAGCTTACATGGCCGGGTAGAATATAACGAATATGTATATCTATGTATAACGATGCGCGCACACCACTGCAGTTGGGTACGAATAACCCTGAGCCTTGGTAGGGCCAAGCACTGAGCCTGTGTAGGGCCAGGTACGTGAAACACCGAACCTTCGTGGTCGGGTACGCAACATAAAAAGAAATGTATGACATCTATATGAGTACGATTATGCTATATGTATGAAATCTATATGAGTACGATTATGTTATATGTATGACATCTATATGAGTACGAACAAGTTAAGTATATGACATCTAGATGAGTACGACTACGCTATGTATAAGACATCAATTAGAGTATGAATATGCTGAGATGATGTAAGTGCCAAGTAAGGGCTATGTATATGTAATGTTCATGATATGAATTTGAGTACGAAAGGTGAATGAGCAAGGATGTGAATATATGTACGCGAGTACGAAATACAAATGAGACGTCCCTATGGAAAGCAGGTAAGCGCCGCGATGATGATGCTACTATCTCCCAGCTTATGTTATTTCATATGTTATCCATTATGCTTCCATATTGATATTGATCATGCTTTACATACTCAGTACATTCTTCGTACTGACGTCCTTTTGTTTGTGGACGCTGCGTCATGCCCGTAGGTGGCCAGGGAGACAGACTTGATCCATAGCTGTATTTTCTCAGGGGACTACATAGCAGAGCTCCATTTCATTTGGAGCTGCAGCTTTTGGTATAGGTTCTTTTGTGTATATATTCATCGGCAAGGTAGGGTCCTGTCCCGCCCATATGTTATGACATGATGTACCCTTCTTAGAGGGTCGTAGACATTGTGTATATGGTTAGATATGTTCGGCCTTGTCGGCCTATACTTTGGGATGTTGTTTATGGCCTCGTCGGCGCATGTACATTTATATGGGCATAGATGCTATTGATGATATAGATATGTTGTTGCTCAATGAGATTGGAATGCTGAATGAAAAGCATGATATAATTACGTGGCTCACCTAGAATGTGATGTATAAGTATGCTAAGGGGTACCCGGGTGGGCTAGCACCGGGTGCTCGTCGCGGCCCTCAGATCGGGTCGTGACAAAAGTGGTATCAGAGCAGTTCAGTCATAGGGTGTGTCTGTGAGCCGTGTCTAGTAGAGTCTTGGTTATGAGTGTGTTGCGCACCACACTTATAAACAAGAAGTGCGCGGACATTTTAGGAATGAATGACCTTCATTCTTCATAAGAAATCGTGCGATAGCGCTATGATGTAAGAACTTCTTGTTTCTTAATGATATGTTGTGTATTTCAGAAATACCTGTAAAGAGAAAGGATTTAGCAGCCCAAAAGGGCAAGACGGTGGCAGAAAAGCGGGCTGAAAGAGCACCGCCACCGGTAGTAGGAGAAAGTGAGTCCCAAAGTGCGGCTCAATCTCAGTCTTCCCGATCAGTGCCTATATTAGAAGAGCGCGAGGGAGCCTCAACCCCAGCTCCAGCACCTCCGGTCCCTCCATCGGATGCTTCAGGCCAAGATGTAAAAGTGGCCATTAATTTGCTGACTCAACTGGTTGCGGCCCAGACTCAGAGGCCAAGTTCAGGGCAAGGTGATAGGGCTGTTAGTGCAAGAGCCCGTGATTTTATTAGTTTGAACCCTCCAGAATTCTTTAGATCAAAGCCGAATGAGGACCCCCAAATATTCATCGATGGTATGTTGAGGACGCTTCGGTTGATACATGCTTCAGACACCGAATCGGTGGAGCTAGCGTCCTATAGATTGAGGGATGTTGCGGTATGTTGGTACACGGTCTGGATGGCTTCACGGGGAGCCAATGCACCTCCTCCGGTATGGCAAGAGTTTGTTGATGCATTTCTTCGACATTATTTGCCCCCAGAAGTTCGGCGAGCTAGAGCCGATAAGTTCTTGAATTTGAGACAAGGGAGCATGAGTGCTCTAGAATATAGTCTCCGCTTCAATTCCTTGGCTAGGTATGCTTCGGTCATGGTAGCGGATATGGGTGATCGAGTGCACCGGTTTGTGAAAGGCCTAGGGCCACACTTGATGGATAGATTCTTGACCGCGTCTTTTCAGGATAATATGGATATTGCACGCATCCAAGCCCATGCTCAAAATTTAGAAGAAAGCTTGCAACAACAAAGAAGCGAGCGTGATAGAGGGCATAGCAAGAGGGCTAGATCTTCCGGTCCAATGAATGAGTATAGAGGTGGGCACAGACAGCAATCTTCTAGACATTTGGGCTATTCTATAACTAGTGCACCTCCACGGTATTCAGGCTAGAGATTTGACAGATCTACTCATCCCGGGCCGAGCCAGAGCTTTTCGGGATCTCAGTTTAGAGGTGATTCGGGTCAGGCGAGGCCACCCGTGCCACGATGTTCCCAGTGTGGGAAGTTACATTGGGGTCCATGCAGATTGGGCTCCGAGGGTTGCTATTCCTGTGGTCGACCAGGCCATATTATGCGAGATTGCCCCTCAGTTAGTGGCAGAGGTAGGACCCAGCCTTCAGGGTCAGCAGCCGGATCTTCAGCATCTATACGCCCTATGGGGCCAGGTTCACACGCACACCGGCCGGCCGTGGTAGAGGCAGGGGGAGAGTCCCCGGTTCTAGGGGTCAAGACCGTATTTATGCTTTGGCCGGACGCCAAGATCTTGAGTCTTCTCCCGATGTTGTCACAGGTATATTGTCGGTACTTTCTCATGATGTATATGCTTTGATAGATCCCGGCTCCACATTGTCATATGTTACTTCGTATATTGCGGGTCGGTTTAGAATCAAACCGGAGTCAATTAAACCTTTTGAAGTTTCTACACCCGTTGGTGAATCGGTAGTAGCTAGCCGAGTATATAGAAATTGTGTAATTAAGATTTGTGATCGCCGTACTATGATTGACTTGCATGAGCTAAAGATGGTGGATTTTGATGTTATTATGGGCATGGATTGGTTGGCTTCTTGCTACGCCAATGTTGATTGTAGAATGAAAATGGTTCGTTTCCAATTCCCGGGAGAACCAGTTTTAGAATGGAAAGGGAATATGGCATCACCAAAGGGTAGGTTTATTTCCTACCTGAAGGCAAGGAAAATGATTACAAAAGGTTGCATTTATCATCTAGTGCGAGTTCAAGATGTAGAAGCTGAACCGCCGATTTTTCAGTCAGTCCCTGTAGTGAATGATTTTTCGGATGTATTCCCGGAAGAGCTCCCAGGCCTTCCTCCCGAGCGGGAGATTGATTTCGCTATTGATGTATTGCCAGACACCAAGCCTATATCCATTCATCCTTATAGAATGGCTCCCGCAGAACTGAAAGAGTTGAAGGAGCAATTGAAAGATTTGCTTGAGAAAGGCTTTATTAGGCCTAGTTCATCCTCGTGGGAGGCACCCGTATTGTTTGTCCGAAAGAAAGATGGTTCCTTGAGAATGTGCATTGATTATCGGCAATTGAATAAGGTGACGATCAAGAACAAATATCCTCTTCCGAGGATTGACGACTTATTTGATCAACTACAAGGTGCCCAATGGTTTTCCAAGATAGATTTGAGATCCGGGTATCATCAAGTAAGAGTTAGGGAGAAAGATATCCCTAAGACAGCTTTCAGAACAAGATATGGCCATTTTGAGTTCCGGGTCATGTCATTTGGGCTGACTAATGCCCTGGCGGTGTTTATGTTATATCCCGTATTTTGTACATTGAGACAATCCGGTTTAACTATGGTAAGTTAGGGACAAAACCATTCCGGGATGCAAAGTCGGGACTTTTGACCTTCGATTTTATTTTAAGACCTAAGTTGTTCATGAATTTGTTGGCATGGAACATTTAGGAAAATTTGGGACCAAAAGTGGTATAATTGAAAGTTGCAAATTGTCACGACCCAGCCCCGTGGGCCGTGACTGGTGTCCTACTTGGACACCCATACGTACCTGCCTGTCAGATCCGATATACCAACCGGCTAATTCCATTTAAACATACATAAGTTCGTACAGATATAAGGTGCATCGCACGAACATACATATATATATATACATACTGAAATCTGTACAGAAGCCGTTAGGGCCATTATATCAGACCAAAATCGCATATCGCACGTACCTACTCGGACAGTGACAACCCACAACCCACAAACATGTCTGTAGACCTCTAACATACGTAACGTAATCGAAGACGGACAGTGGCCCCGCCGTACCCAAATGGTCATATATATACGAATATAGATACAATAAAAATATATACCAAAAGTGTTAGCTCCGATCAAAGGAGCTCTCCAAAAACAGATCGATAACTTAAATCGGCGGCGTACCGTGCGGGCGCGCGTCGTACTCGTGGGCATGTAACACGGCCCCCGAGAAGCAGGGGGTCGACATTTAAGATGTACCGAGTATGTAAAGCGGAAACATAACATACATAATTAAAATAACCGTAGTCGATATGTAAAATCGTAACGAAATTTAAAAATACGTAAATAAAGCGGACGTAATCGGATTCGTTGCGGAGTCGGACTTACAGAGCGTACGTACGTAATCTTATTATATCGATTTAGGAATTGCTATTTACGTAGGCACAATGCGTATCGTAAATACGTAAGTGTGACAAACTAGACTCTCGGACGAATCCGTATCTCAAATGTATGTCGAGGGACGTAATCGTAGTCCGAATCGTACGTACGGTAATCGTAATTCGCGCAATCTTTATCATAATCATATTCGTACATGCACATCGTATATCAAATCTCCATCACATACACAGATCCCCGCCCTTTAATAAGGGACGCGATAACGTAACCCGCCCTCGTAGTACGGGACGCGGTGGGATGGCTGAATCGTATCAAATGCCATCCCGACCGCCATCCCCATAATATCACATAATCGATCATATCGGATATGATGTATCCCGGCCCGCACAATCCGAGGGACGCGGTGAACAATGCAGCCGAGGTGCACGAATCACGTAACCCGGCCCGGCGCGCGAAGGAAGCATTGAGGCATCCACGAACGTACAAATGAGAAACCATATGCATACGTACCGACATACGGACTTAATAAACCGAAATAGTCGTAAAGGTGTCAAATCGTAGTAGGCGATTATATCGAACGTAGTGTCCGTAAACAATGTCGAATAATGTCACGATTCAGAAAGATTGACATAAAACTTATTAGTTAGCGGACGGAAGCATAATTAAGAGTTACTTATGAAAAACGGAAACAGAACAATTTGAGCTATACCGGAGTTTCGGGTTTCGGGCCCACCTCGGACCCAACCATAGTAAAGTACATAAATCAAGGGTAATAAACCTTAGGGAGTCGTCCATAACCATCTTAGAGTGTTTCGACTCCATTTATGGAAGTTACATACGTATAGGTCAATTTTAGAAGAAAATGGTTCAATCTTACTGACGGATTTTGCGCTAATTTCAATCTCGAACTGAGAGAAGCAAAAGTGTCATCGAGGCTCGCTGTCAAGCCTGTTAGACTCAGAACATGCCAAAGAAGGATAGGGAAGGCTTTACATACCCGTGACCGCGCCTTACGCTCCTCAAATCTCAATTCCCGTTTCGTCCAAAAAACTCGCAAATGGTCATTCTTACCAATTACTATTCATGAAAGTTAACATTTCAATCTTTGGGTTATACTTGGCTACCGAAATTTCGCAAAGACTTCCCCTACACATTTGACATCCCCGAGATTCAACTCGGCTCAAAATAATCAACAACAACCCAACAACAACATCAATAATCACAATGAAACACAACAACAACAATATGCTTACTTTCCAACATAATGCCATAATTCTCATTTCAACTTCATACTTTCAAATCAATACTAACTCAACCCATTAAACCTTTGCTCATGACATAAGAATCATCACAACACAATTAACTTATCAAACAAGACAATTCATTTTTATTTCCACCTTTCCATAGCTCACGGCCATCATTCATATTTCCAACTTCAACCCAATTTATTCAACTTCCAACTCCAATATAAATTCTACCAAAACTACAACTAGAATGTAACATAACATTCAACTCATTTCATTTATACAACACTACACACACGGCTCCACACCACACTTACAACACACAAATTCTTCATACTTCTCATTTGTTTCATAAGATCATAACAACATAATCAATATGCTAACAAGTTTAACAATTTTCCTTCATACAACTACTAGGTGCCACGGCCACAACACACTCACACACATGCATGGCTAACACACTCACAAACACAATTCCATGATTTCCATACCATCCCACTTATTCTAACATCCACAAATCTTCCATAATATGAAAGAAAGCATGAAATTCTTACCTTTTTCCAATAGCTTCTTCTTGCCAAACAAGCACTCCCTTGACTTGAAAGTTATACCAACTTGTAAAGCACCTTGAACTTAGTATGAATACATGGAAATTACAATTTTTGAACTAGGATTGAAAGGCTAGAAAATTTTTTCTTTTCTTTTCTCTCTTCTTTCTCCTTGGGGCCGAATGGCTCTTCTTTTTTTGTTCTTGATTTTTCTTTGATTTTTCTTGAAGGTTCTTGAGCCTAGCCTCCTATATATAATTAATCACATGGAAAAATTGATTAAAATTTTCCATGGGCTTGGCCTTCATGGCCGGCCACCCCTTGAATGTTGGGCCCAATTTTCTTATTTTTTTTTTTGGCCCAATTCTTCATGAATCTTAATTTGAAATTTTCGAAACAAATTTCTAAAATTCCAATTTTGCCCTTAGGCCTTCTCCATTGTTTCCGCATTCAAGTTTCCATATCCGCCACACACCTACTAAGAAAAATTCAAACATGGCCTTCTTTCTCATAACTCACAATTATTTCGAATTTTTCGATTATGCAAAAAGGCGGGATATAACATTCTCCCCCCCTTTAAAACATTCGTCCTCGAATGTTAATTCAACCTCATGGTAGAACAAAATCGGTCGGGGAGGTTTACTTGCCATTTACATACTTGCACTTGATCGAAGAACTTGTAACGGCCTTCATTTTCCAACTTCATCCATCTTCCTTCGATATCACCGCATTAGGGCTGTTCGTACCGTCTTAAATCGGATATACGGCGGACAGAATCTTAACGTAACCAGAAAGTCAAACGGACGTCAGACGAAGTTATATCCGGAGTCAAAAGCACGAAAGTACGGCAGACAGAATCAAAATCCGACGTCGTCGTAAGTGGTTTCAAAATCAGAGTCAGACGTACAAAGGTATATCAGACGGATCTATAATCGGTCGACATATAGAGATTTATCGACGTATTTCGAAATCGTAGTCGTACGTATAGGCACATATATCGGACAGATTCGCGGCCGAGGTCGATGCGCGTACGTATGTCGGACGGATCCGCGATCGGCGTACATACGAAATATATATCGTAGTCATATCGTAGTCGATATGTACAGAGATTTATCGGACGTATTTGAAGTCGAACCGTACATACCAAAATATATCGGACGTAATTATGATCGGAGTCGGATGTACAGAGGTATATTAGCGCGTATACGTAATGAGATTCAAAGCACGGGGTGTAGTAAACGAGTTTTACCGAACACGGGGGACGTAGAAAATGTGGCGTACGTAATCACGATCGGAGATACCGAATATAACTCCAAAACACTCCATCATGCACATATTTTCCCGAGAAAAAAGATTAATTGCATAACGGGTTTATTTGGCGACGCATCCGGGTCCCATATTTGTGAAAGCGTATATGCGGTTCGAAGGACCGCTCGAATCGGGAGCCCACCGCGACCTCCTCGCGACTCTCGACGCTTATACCCGCCCGTGGGGCGCGGGGCCGCAGAAGGGGAAGATGAGCCACAGAATCGACCCCCCGGTAATGGGGCCCTCATACGAACTTTGCTTGAACGGGCACTCTCACCTTAATATGATCCGGACTACCACGGGTCCCAAGCAGGCGCCCGTCAAACTACGCGTACCCCCCCCCCTTGGGGTTACCACAATAAGTACACCGGGGCATAGGTGGCCTCAGATCCTCGACCCGAACCCCAAATTTCGCGGCCCGATGCCCTCGAATCTCGGCCGGCCCCCGGACGGACCCGCATCATCGAAATTTTTACAAAAACCATACACACATAAGAAATTCTAGGAACTCGGCCGAGGCCATACTCGGGAGTCTTCGAAACCCCCGGGATCCGGCCGTGAGGGCCGTGTCCTATCATCATCCTCGTCTCGACCGATCCTCCCTATGTCGGTCCCTACCCCGTATAACCTCGCAACCGGCGATGTCGGACCGCCGCGGCCATCGCCTTTTGGACGAGAATCAACCAAATCGGTGTCCTGACCCCATCACGTACCGGTGCATCCGTCCTCCATATCGGCCACAATCCGCAGCACTCTCCGAGAGTCAAACTCCAAATTGTACTCTCGAATTAGCGCCCTCTCGCGTACCATAAGACAATCTCGCCCTCCGTGGTCCGGTGGTAAAAAGTGGCGGGGAAGGTTCCATATAAAACTATCCCACGTGGCATAGGCTCCGAGGGGAGCATCTCATCCCCCTAGTCATAACCATCCTCCACGCGGGCGCCCCCAAGACTCATACCATGAAGGGCAACATCCCGAGACCGTGTAAAAGAAAGAAGCTCGACGGGTCCGCCGTCGAAGCCGGACCAAACCAACGAGCGCCGCATCCGCCGAACGAAATCATGGGGTCCTATCGTAGCTTAGACCCGAAAAACTCGGGGACCACATGTCAAGAAATCGCGGCTCGGGTCCTGTCACGCCCGTCATCATCGTCACCTCTGGGATCCTCCGCGTCCGCGAATCCGCCACCATCGAATCGAAACCACCGGACCGCCTCCCCAATGTCCTATCCTCCGCCCCCGGCCGGGACGGGCGCCGGCGCCGGGGGCCTCGCACCCCCATCTCCATCGGTGGCGGAGTGGCCGAACCCTCTTTATCCGGGGCACGACATCGGGCATAGCCCGGGCGCGGCCCTAGTAACGAGCCCGGCTAGTCTCTCGTCTCCCGCATCGACGTTGGCGCTCCTTCTTCGAGGCATCGCTCGAAAACATAAAGGATCGTCGTCGAAGGAAAACATCCCGAACAATACACCTCTAACGCACGATCTAAGAGTCAAAGAAAGGGTAACATAACATCCTAGATGTCCTGTAGCCTCCCGTTTATAGATGTGGGGCCCAACACACCGATAAACAAGACTCTACTAGACACGGCCTGCAGACATTCCGAGAACCGACCGCTCTGATACCACTTTTGTCACGACCCAGCCCCGTGGGCCGTGACTGGTGTCCTACTTGGACACCCATACGTACCTGCCTGTCAGATCCGATATACCAACCGGCTAATTCCATTTAAACATACATAAGTTCATACAGATATAAGGTGCATCGCACGAACATACATATATATATATACATACTGAAATCCGTACAGAAGCCGTTAGGGCCATTATATCAGACCAAAATCGCATATCACACGTACTTATCCGAAAAATGGTGATAACCCACAACCCACAAACGCGCGTCTCGTAGACCTCTAACATACGTAAATATAATAGATCGAAGACGGGACGTGGCCCCGCCGTACCCAAATGGTCATATATATACGTAACATAGATACAAAAAATATATACCAAAAGTGTTAGGCTCCGGATCAAAGGGAGCTCTCCAAACAAAGCAAGATCGATAACTTAACCGGCGGCGTACCGTGCGGCGCGTCCGTACTCGTGGGCATGTAACACGCCCCCGAGAAGCAAGCGGGGTCGCACGAAGATGTACCGAGTATGTAAAGCGGAAACATAACATACATAATTAAAATAACCGAGTCGTATATGTAAAATCGTAAACGTACGGAAATGAGGCGGAAATACGTAAATAAAGTCAATTCGTGACAGACCGGATTCGTTGCGAGTCGACTTACCATGTACGCAATCATAGGCGGGGTCTACTTACGGAGCGTACTAATGAATCTTATTATATCGTATTTAGGAATTGCGTAGGCCGAGGGCACAATAGGCTACAATGCCGGATCGTTAAATACGAAGTGTGACGTAAATTCGGACTCTTCGCCAATCTACAAGTTAACGTATCTCAAATGTATGTCGACGGTAATCGTAGTCCGAATCGACGTACGTAATCGTAAATACATCGACATCTTAGCCATTTTGCATGCAACAAGTCATAATCATATATCGTACATAGCATATCATATATCAAATACATACCATCACATACTACGATCCCGCCCTTTAATAAGGGACGCGGTAATGTAACCCGCCCTCGTAGTACGGGACGCGGTGGACGTCACGTAATCGATCAAATGCCATCCCGACCGCCATCCCCATAATATCATTTTCATCATCGGATCATATCGATACGGACGCATCCCGGCCCGCACAATCCGAGGGACGCGGTGAACAATGCAAACAGGTGCACGAATCACGTAACCACGGCCCGGCGCATATATATGAAGGAAGCATTGAGGCATCCACGAACAGACAAATGAGAAACCATATGCATACGTACCGACATACGTACTTAATAAACCGAAATAGTTCGGAACATAGATAAGTGTCAAATCGTAGTAGGCAGATTATATCGAACGAGTGTCGAGTCAGAATAATGTCACGATTCAGAAAGATAGACATAATACTTATTAATTAGCGGACGGAAACATAATTTAGAGTTATTTATGAAAAACGGACAGAAACAGAACAATTTGAGCTATACCGGGAGTTTCAGGGTTTTGCGGGCCCACCTCGGACCCAACCATAGTAAAGTACATAAATCAAGGATAATAAACCTTAGGGAGTCGTCCATAACCATCTTAGAGTGTTTCGACTCCATTTATGGAAGTTACATACGTATAGGTCAATTTTAGAAGAAAAATGGTTCAATCTTCGACGGATTTTGCGCTAATTTCAATCTCGAACTGAGAGAAGCAAAAGTGTCATCGAGGCTCGCTGTCAAGCCTGTTAGACTCAGAACATGCCAAAGAAGGATAGGGAAGGCTTTACATACCTGAACTGCGCCTTACGCTCCTCAAATCTCAATTCCCGTTTCGTCCAAAAACTGCAAATGGTCATTCTTACCAATTACTATTCATGAAAGTTAACATTTCAATCTTTGGGTTATACTTGGCTACCGAAATTTCGGCAGCACTTCCCCTACACATATGACATCCCCGAGATTCAACTCGGCTCAAAATAATCAACAACAACCCAACAACAACATCAATAATCACAATGAAACACAACAACAACAATATGCTTACTTTCCAACATAATGCCATAATTCTCATTTCAACTTCATACTTTCAAATCAATACTAACTCAACCCATTAAACCTTTGCTCATGACATAAGAATCATCACAACACAATTAACTTATCAAACAAGACAATTCATTTTTATTTCCACCTTACCATAGCTCACGGCCATCATTCATATTTCCAACTTCAACCCAATTTATTCAACTTCCAACTCCAATATAAATTCTACCAAAACTACAACTAGAATGTAACATAACATTCAACTCATTTCATTTATACAACACTACACACACGGCTCCACACCACACTTACAACACACAAATTCTTCATACTTCTCATTTGTTTCATAAGATCATAACAACATAATCAATATGCTAACAAGTTTAACAATTTTCCTTCATACAACTACTAGGTGCCACGGCCACAACACACTCACACACATGCACGGCTAACACACTCACAAACACAATTCCATGATTTCCATACCATCCCACTTATTCTAACATCCACAAATCTTCCATAATATGAAAGAA
This sequence comes from Lycium ferocissimum, assembly GCF_029784015.1. NCBI lineage: Eukaryota > Viridiplantae > Streptophyta > Magnoliopsida > Solanales > Solanaceae > Lycium > Lycium ferocissimum. Next base: position 28,845 of record NW_026727371.1, read on the forward strand.
AGCATGAAATTCTTACCTTTTTCCAATAGCTTCTTCTTGCCAAACAAGCACTCCCTTGACTTGAAAGTTATACCAACTTGTAAAGCACCTTGAACTTAGTATGAATACATGGAAATTACAATTTTTGAACTAGGATTGAAAGGCTAGAAAATTTTTCTTTTCTTTTTCTCTCTTCTTTCTCCTTGGGGCCGAATGGCTCTTCTTTTTTGTTCTTGATTTTTCTTTGATTTTTCTTGAAGGTTCTTGAGCCTAGCCTCCTTCATATAATTAATCACATGGAAAAATTGATTAAAATTTTCCATGGGCTTGGCCTTCATGGCCGGCCACCCCTTGAATGTTGGGCCCAATTTTCTTATTTTTTTTTTTGGCCCAATTCTTCATGAATCTTAATTTGAAATTTCCGAAACAAATTTCCAAAATTCCAATTTTGCCCTTAGGCCTTCTCCATTGTTTCCGCATCCAAGTTTCCATATCCGCCACACACCTACTAAGAAAAATTCAAACATGGCCTTCTTTCTCATAACTCACAATTATTTCGAATTTTTCGATTATGCAAAAAGGCGGGATATAACACAAATCATGCATTTTTTGGCCCTTGGCTGTGTGGCTTTGTAAATGCACACATGTTGTGGCCAATTTTAATTGGTCCAACACATGTGTGGGCCAAGGACACTTGTTCAACTCATATATGTAAGCCCAAAAGATGACTAAGTAGTCATCTTTTCCATTTCCCACACGTAGAAAAAAAAAACAAGACCTTGGATAAACAACAAGAGGGTATTCGGCCAAGAGAAAGAAAATTGAAGTCCAAATTTAGCCATCCCAAAAATATTTCCTTGGTGCAAATCCACTAATTGGAGGTCCATAGTTAACGTGGAAGTGTTGTTGGAGCGAACAAACCATCCGTTTCATCAATCGCAAACCCTAGCCTAGTTGTGAAGTTGAAGGGAAAAGGTAAGATTTAATCTTGTTTTATGTGTTATGAATGGTGTATGCATGTTGTAGTATGCTAAAATGGATGAAAATCATGAAATATGGCATGTTGGAAGTGAAGCCGTGCATGGTGTGTATGGCCGTGTAGGTGTGTGTGTTGTGTTGAGATGATGAATTGATTCTATGTGGCATGTTTAGTTGTGTAGTGTGAAGAAAAGAATGAGAATCATCAACATATGTATATGTGTAGTGTTGGCCGAATATAGGTCATATTATATGACAAGAATGGATTAATTCTATTTGGAATTTCGATTGTTGTCGTTATGAATTCTATGTTGGCGATAAGAGTTTAATGACTTAAGATTGACGTTGTAATTGCATGGGCTGATTTGGAGAATTGTGTGCATCTAATGTAATTTTTATATTTATGAGAATGACATTGTTAGAGTGTAGATTGTTGATGCAAATCATGATTTGAAAGTTAGGAATGGGTTATAGTTATGTTCTCGGGTTTGGTGCATATTTCGGGTGAAGTGGGATATTATTTGGGATGTTTGAAACATTGTATGAATTGTTTAAAATGTCCTTGAATATTGTTGGTATGGGTTCGGGTTGGTATTTGAATGTATACGCGTTGATGTTGGCTTGAAGGTAAGCCGTTGAATTGAATGTAATGAATGTTGGATTATGTAGAAAGGGTATTTAATGCTAGAATGCGATTTGAATTATTGATGTTGCTAATTTGGTTATTGGTGTTGTTGTTGTTGTTGTTGATTTGGCCGAGTTAAATTCTCGGGGTTGGTCTATTTACAGGGGTAGTGCTGCCTAAATTTCTGTAGAATTAAGTGTTAGTTTGAAATTAAATGCCTATGGCTAATGTTTGGCATATTATGACGTATTTGTAGACCTTGGGGAGCCCGAGACGTAGGTTGGCATTAGCTTGAGTTGGATTAGCTTTGAGAGCTGACAAGGTATGTAAAGCTCAACCCTTCCTCCTTTTGACATGCCTTAGTTACAAATGGGCTATGACACGAGCCTCGAGGAAATTCTATTCTCGCAATCCGGGCATGTTTATGACTTTTATTTGTTCTTGGGATTCGTATGCTTGATATGATGAAATATTGGCCCTTATGTCTTTGGAATATTTGATTTTCAAAGGTTGCATAAAAAGTGTTGTTTTTAAAGAGTTCCATAACTACGAACGACCGTAACTTTCACAGAAAGGTTCGGATTACCTGGATATGTTCGTAGGAGATTTTATGGCGTATGATGAGTATGTTTTCCATAGGCGGGCCCGGCTCGGGTCAACACCCGTCCGTGGGTCCCGCGACTCTTCTTTTTGTAATCCTGACGACTTTTGAAAGAATTTGGTTTGACTATTATTCCGATTCCCAAGTATGGTCATTTTACTTATCTTTTGAGTCTATGATAGTGATTTTATACATATGGTTACTCACGACTCTGCTCGTGCATTCTGTTGTATCTTTCGCCGAGTCCCGGGCCGGTTCTGTTGTCGTGCGCACTATGTTATACTCCGGTGTTATGGTTCACCGAGCCCCTCGTTAGAGGGCCGGGTTCCGCTTATATTCGGTGTTATCGTCGTGTATGGCGTTATTATGTCGTTATGCCGTGTGACGGGATACGGAGATTTGAAACCTTCTGGTGTTATGGCGCCATCGACGGGCGGGCGACCATATTTTCTGAGCCCTATGCATGATTTGTATTTTGAAAGTAAACATTTTGGTATTTTGGATATGCACTTACTTTCTGTACCTCTGTTTCGATTATGACTCCGATTTGTTTACTATATCTTCTCGCTTTTGCATACTCGCACATATTCCGTATCGACCCCTTTTCTTCGGAGGTCGCGTTTCCCGTCGCAGTACGACACGTAGATTCGGTGATCCGCCGCCCCAGGACACCCTTTCGTTGCTTGAGTGCCCCCTTATTCCGGAGCTCACATTTTGGTATATATATTCATTCGTCGTATATGTATTCGTTTGTTGGGCACGGCGGGGCCCGTCCCGTCATATGATTCTCTGTTTGTCTGTCTAGAGGTCCGGGACACGTACGCGGGTTGTGTGCCTATTCGCACGCGTGTGTTTGTATGATATATGTTCGGGCGATCCCATTCGCCGTAGCGTGCCCTTGTCGCTTGCATTTGTATATGTTTTGGAACGCGGGCGCGTTTGATAGCCTTGCCGCTCTCGATATATATATATATATATATATATGTTTGTGTTTGAGATGTGTTTGAGATAGTTTGAGCTAATCTGAGCCAGTGTCTGATATTTGTATACGCATAGGCCGTCTGTATGTGTTTCGGATTTGATGAACGTGTTCGGGTGTCCGGCCCGGCACTAGTCACTACCCTTTACGGGGTTGGGTCGTGCGAAGTTGGTATCGCAGCAGTTCATCCTCGAATGTCTACGTAACCGTTTCTAGTAGAGTCTTGTTTATCGGTGTGTTATGCACCACATCTATAAATGCGAGGTTACAGACATTTAGGATGTTATCTTTCCTTTCGATCTTAGATCGTGCGACAGAGCCGTGTTATCGGATGACTCTTCTCTCGACAAAATGTTATATTTTCGCCGATGCCTCCGAGGAAGGCCACACCGCCCGTATAAGGACAAGTCTACAAAGGTTAAGGTGAGACCGCCCGTGCCCGCAGTTACTAGGGCCCGTGCCGAGCCTATGCGCCGCATCGTGCCCCCGACGCCCGCCCGGCTACACCACCGTACAGAGGGGCTTGGAGCGCCGATACCAGCAGTGTCCGGGGGCTCCACCTCCCGGCCTCCCGAGATTCGAGTGCCCGAGCCTATACAGCCTCCCCGGCCCGAGGGGCTGGATGATGGGGCCATGCGAGAGGCGGTCCAGTTATTGACCCGATTGGTAGCAGGGCAGGTCCACAGGCACGGAGTAGGGGGTGATCAGTGTCACGACCCAACCCCGTAGGCCGCGACACGTGCCCTAGTTGGGCACTCGTACGTACCTTAATCTAAATTAGCAAGATATTAAAAATAAACAGAAATAATAATTTAACAAGGACAAGTGGGCATGCCCACGGTACGATAATGCCGTCACAAAACATGATAAACTCTAAACGTACGCAAATCTCACGAAACATATACGTAACCCACACCACATGTCTACGGGGGACTGCGAACAAAAACATAATCATATGAAGGGACGTGGCCCCGCCGTACCGGTAATAAATACGTACATATGCACGAGAAAATCTTATACCAAAATACGGGTTCCGACAAAGGAGCACTTCCACGGTCGAGTAGATAACCTAAGCAATTCGCTCCACAAACCGGTCGTCCTCGCGCTAAGACGAAACGTTAAATTTCCCTCGAAGAAAGCGGGTCCGCAAAAATGTACCGAATATGTGTGCGTAAAAATGTAATAAACAAAACTAAAATTAGAACGTAACGTGCGGAAAACGAACGAGATGCATAGCTAATCAAAAATGCGTACCGTAAATCATACGTAATGCACGCAGTAAAAAAATATGCAAAAGCCGCCCCCGCTATGGGACTCGTGAACGAGCAGAGGCGCCCCTTCGTCCCGCGCCAAAACACATCATACTTCGTAGCAGAGAATATCTCCGAAACAAATCATAACATACCAAGTGGCCACGTCACATCACATAAT